>NC_044909.1:39577585-39679498 GCF_001633185.2 Quercus lobata
TGTACAAAGAAATATTTTCCAATTTACCAAGAGGTATATGATATCGTATTTGTAAACTTTTATTGATCTACAAAGACATACTGGTTTTATTTTACATTGTTTTTAAAGTAAAACTTCCATTATCATTTTTAATAGTATCTCTAATACATTTACATTTTATTGCAGCTGTGCGGTATAACAATGTCCAAAGGATACAGCTTTCTTGATCAAATATCTGATGCTAAGGAGACATGGAGAATTAGAGTGAGAATATGCAGAATGTGGAAAGCAGTGAATAAAAGAAGTGGAAATAACTTCATTAGTCTTGACATGATCTTTATCGATGAAAAGGTTATCATACTTGACAACAATAAAATGTTTAAATCTTTCAACTATTCGTTGTATTTGTAATATAATATATAAACTAACTTTTGACTTCCATTTTCCTTTTTACAGAAAAACTTAATGCATGCAATTGTAAGAAAGAATGTGTTTCAGAAATTTAGTACCATCTTACGTGAAGGAGGAACCTTTATCATTTCAAACTTTAAAGTAATCGTGACAAATAAAGGTTATAGACCAGTTTCAAATGATCTGAACATCATTTTCCTCTTAACAACTTCGGTTAAGGAGTGCAATGAAGAAAGTGAACTCATACCTATGCATGCCTTTGAATTTGCAACATATGATTGTATCAACAATCGTTTGAATGACAATTCTTACCTAACAGGTAAATTATGTTTTACTTCACCTCTTCCCCATTTTAATTAATCAAAATTCATCCTTCAAACATTATTTTTTACGTGTAAAAACTTGCAGATATAATTGGCAAACTTACTGCTGTTGGACCCATTGAACAAGTTCACTTTCACAATGGCTCTACAAATATAAGAAATCTCCAAATTCTACTACCTGAGTAAGGAACATTTCATTTTACTCCCATTTACCTCAAAATAATTCTTTTGTTTCTTCATGTGACTCTCTTTGCTATTCTGATAAAATTAAATGATAAAAGAAACATATGAATGTCTCTGAACCCATGCACTTTTATTTCTATTCATCTTCCTTCCAACTGGGTTTGAGCTCACCACCCTATTTATATGAAAAACTATCCTTTTTAAATATTTGAACTATAAAAATCTACTTGAAAAGTACTTCTATCTCAGTTTGAACACTAATGACCAGATTGGACTTTTCAACCTGGCTGTATTGCACATTTATGGTTATAAAGTTCAACTCTATTATAATTAATCGAATATAAATGTTAAGTTTTATTTCAGTAACATTCAATAATTATTATTAATTTTATAGTATGGATGGGAAGCCGGGTTGGGTTAAGACCTTCCAGTCTTGCACACACTGTTAAGTTGACTAGGTACCATTTCTAAATGGAGTTTAGAGAGGGTTGCACTGAATATAATTCTATTTAAAAATTGAACATGACATGCACATTACACCCATCATAAAAGTTATACTTGAATTTCAAATTGTATATTTTGAAATCTTTCAGACTATTTAATGGAGTTGGTTTCAGTAATATTGGACTCAATGCTACAATAGGTATTGGTTATGACATGTGATTTTGGCAAGCCTGCCATGAAACCATGCTATTAACTATAAAAACTGTGAAAATTATTTAACAATGTTCCCAATTCCTTTATGTGATCACTTATTCAACACGTTTATCTGTTAAGTATGAGTTTACTATGTTCTATTATTCAATTAAATTTGTTTGTAGTAACTTCTTTCTCCTTTTAGGCTTCCTAGGTGTTCCCTTTTACTTTACATGGTTGTGTAAATATAGAGGTGAATTGCTTATTGAAGTTTTCCACTCTTTCAATTATTAACACTAGGATTGTTTTTAACTACTGTATTTAATCATGAATGGTAGCAAATCTCACATTTTAATGTCTTTTGAATGCTATAATGTACCATTAGGGACAAAGAGCTACAAATATCATTGTGGGATGAAAGTGCTGAAACAATTACTGAAAATGACTTCAAAGAAGATGAAGGTCCTTATATAATTATTGTTACTTCAACAACTGTAAAAGCATTCAAAGGTATTGAAAGATAGGTAGTATATGTATATATAACACTTTTTATATAATAATAAAAAAAATGTGTATAACAAATTCTTCAATGTGTTTTATGGTTTTTTTAATAAGGCAAACTGAATCTTAACACCACAAGTGCAACTAAAGTTTACGTCAATTTGGACATTACAGAGGTTTTTGAGCTCATCGACAGGTTCATAAACATTTACTTTACTAATTCTTTATGATGGATTATGAATGGATTTTTTAATTAAAAATTTTATCTCTTCCTTTCTTCAGATATAAAGTTGTTGAGGATGAATACGATAATGTTGTTCGATCTATTCCAGCACGTGACAAAAAACCCAAATCTGAATCAGAATTGATATTGCAAACTACGATGTCATTGGCAGAAATTAAAGCACTAGAATGGGTGGAAGGAGTCAAGGTTTTCTTTATCTTGAACTATTTCACATCTAAATCTTTATTATTCAATCAAAACTAACTAGAATGACTAATTTTGCAGGAAAGATTTTTTACCTGTTATGCGGATATTGTAAACATAGAAACAGAATTTGGGTGGAATTATATCTCATGTCAACTTTGCAAGCGAAAAGTAAAACAACAAAATAATATGTTTTGGTGCAACAGTTGTAATTCTGAATCTCAGTTCCCTATGCCTAGGTGACCAAATTCTACATTGTTTATACTATATAACTGTTCAAATGATTGCATAGGAAAACAAAATGAAGCACACTTTCTAACTTCTCTCATTATTATATACAGTTACAAACTACAAATCCAAGTAAAGGATCATACTGGGACAGCTTCTTTTGTTCTTTTTGATAAAGATGCAGAAAAAATAATTCAAAAAACTGCTATGGAACTTTCTTCAAAAGTATCTAATCTAAATTCTTAACCACTTCCAATTTTATACTTAAACATAATGTTTTTATTATACTAACAATTTATGGGCCTTACATCATGTTATGCAGAATCAAGAGCCAAATAAAGTACCTCAAGAAATTCAAAGCTTGCTTGGAAAATCTTATACATTCCAAATAAAAGTTGATGATTACAATGTCAAAGAGGGATGGAAAGTTTACACTGTCACAAGTGTCTTTAAATCTGAGTCTAACAAACACTTAGGAAATGTTGTTGCTGATAACATTCAGATTAAACCATCAGAAACACTGTTCAGCCATGACGAAACTATTGCAAACGATTCTATTGCTACTTCAGATATTAAATTACTTACAAGCTTGAAGGATGTAACCGATGACAACCTAATAGATGACGTCTTTGGAAATACACAATTGGTAAGAAGACAAAAACTCATTATTAATTGCTTCATCATAACCTTTCTTACTAATAATGTTTTTTTGTTAACCTTATTAGAAATTTAAATATTTATGCACAATGAACAATGAATCTGAAAAATGTATTCTCCCCTTACTGTGCAGAAAGATCTTACAAAAAAAAGAACCTCCAAGCAAACTTCAAACAACACAGGCAGCTCCCAGAATAAGAAGAAGAAGTGATTGCATATCATATGTCCTAATAATTTTACTTCTATTATGTAATACATGGAAAAATTAAACTTGTGTATTAAGTTGTGCATTTGTATAAACTGAGTTACTATAACTTAACAATGGTGGTGGATTTTGTTTTGATTATGATTTGGAGAGACTTGGAATGGTGCACTGGTTGTTTGGCACTGAATGTGTTTGTGTTTGCTATGTATTGGATAGCTTCTTATAAATTGTTTGAACTCGACACAATTTCAGCTGTACCATTTCATGATATATTATGATTGTTTACATTTCAGTTGATTTTATATCACATATACAAGAAACTTTTTACTATAATTAATCTCTACTTTGTTTTAATTTGAATTCTTACAATACAAATATGTAAGTACATATATGTAATTGCAGGTGCATCATTCAATGTCTTCTTCTATTTCTTTACGTATTCAGCTTTTATGTACTGCATATCAGTCTCAGTCCTTGTCGCAATTACCCTTATAAGGGTGGTGTCATCAGTCCCCAAGCTAAAACTAGAGATATGGTCCATATGGAAACGGACAGAATAGTTTCACAAAGCATAATTTCATTCCTATCTAATTTTAGTATAAAAATAGTGAATATAGTCATAAATCAATGAGTTAGGTCCACTTTTGTTCTGTTGGTTTCTAATCGTTACAATGGAAGAACTTATAATTTATTGGAATAATGTGAGGGATATTTGGCAGCTCATAATAAAATGAAATTATGCAAAAGCTTTATAGAATTATCATGATGCTGTCCAACTACAAATTGATCCATATATATGTACAATAACATGGGCCTTGTCCACACAGGGAACAGAAAATATGTGTAAGCTTTGGCATACCTCATTATTTTAGGCTGCTGAAATGCCTTCAAAAACCAAACTAATTCCCATTGGTTTTTACATTAGAATGAATTTTTTTTTTTTTTTTTTTCAATTAAGGAAATCATTCCGGACTACTATTCTTCAAATTTAAAGTAGTTAACAGTACTAAATCATCCAACATAAAGGGATACACGTGTACCAGATAACTCTACTATTGCCTCTTTTATTTTCCACAAAATGATCAATGATAAAACCTGAATACCAAAAAGTACTATTTACGTTAACTTCTTAGCATGAAACTACCAATTTGTGAAATTACTATTATGAAAAACTTATACATTGTAATCAAATTCACCAAAGAGAAACAACAATTAAACCCAGAATGTGGGATGATACCTTACCAAAGTATCTAATCGGATTTTCTGAGCAGCTTAAAATTGTCAAGAGAACATATTCAAAAAGCCCCGATGTCTCGCCCTTTACTGCCTAAATTTGAACATTGAATAAGCACTTCTTTTCTTCGGGCAAAAGATTTTTTTTTTTTTTTTTTATACATTAAAAAATACAAAAACAAAAATATAAAATTACTCAGAAAATATATATATATATATATACCTTTTTTTAGTGAATTTCAATACATGTCATGGTAAGCAGAAATAATAGCAGCCAATGTGCCCTGCTTCGTTAACTGAATATGTGGATAAAGGTCTTCTCATCAGTTCCCAATTTCTTTTCCCCTGCTTTAAAAACAGCCTTTGAATCCTTCACAGCTATCTCTCTGTCAAATTCCAAGTCTTCATAACCGGGTGTGCTTACATATGCTACCAAGAGCTACATCAAATATTTTGCATTAAGATATTGATGACTTCATTTCCTCTCATATCCTAAAAAGGGATCTTTTAAATTCGAAAATATCAAGCCACCCCTCATATACCAGATATTACATATATAGTTATATACTACTATACTATAAGTTACTAATGCTGTTTTAACTGCGCCTATCACTACTACAGCATGAAGTGCAAAACCCCAAAGCCAAGGAGCATTCAATGAACCGCACATCAAGTGTGCACTTTTGACCCTTTTTGGAAAATCCCAAAGGCCATAAAGTGTGCTGCTATTCCTTTCTTTCATATTTTTCCCATAAATCTTTTCAATTAATCACTACATTTTCGTATTTTAGTGCTTCATCATCTCTGACTTTTGGTCATATTTTGGTTAAGCCATGTACTTCATTTCGATCATTGCTATTATAGCTGTCCAAATTTTGTAAAACAGAGGCAATTTCCTAAAATGTTGCCTTTAAATTGTATATGATTAATTGATTATCATGTTCTCCATTGATTTTTTTTTTTTTCAAATTTACTATGTACAAAATATAAGAAATTGAAATAGCCATTGTTTGATTTAAAATTTGAAGTGACAACCTTTGTGCAATTGCACCACTCCAATGATTTGATCTAATAGCCTACATATTACTATTTTAAATTTTCAAAGTAATTTTGATTGTATATTATAAATATTACTCCGTATAAGAAAAAGCCTTTAAATACTTCAAAAATGCACTTCCAACTAGGCTGTGCTTGCACTTTCTGTGTAGAATCTGAAATGATTGTCATGTAATAATCATTTTGTAATATGTGTTTATAGTCATGGCAAAAGCTATGAGGATACAGCAAATATACAAATGAAAAGCCCTACCTTTTCAACGCATGACGTCTCATACAGCTTTTCAACATGAGGTTCAATTAAGATTCAATGTTTTACATTTATTTTCGTTTTGGTTAATTCATTGAACTGGTTTGTCTTACATTCTTGGGATCCGAATGGTTGAGCACTTTCTACTACTGTCAATTGTTAGGGGACTGAAACAGGAGTTCAATGGACTTAATTAACCACTAACATTAACTGTGAACTATTAATATTAACAGATAGAAACAATTAAATTCATTAAGAACCAATTGCAATACAAAATTCTATATGAATTTAACAAATTCACCATCAAATTCATGTATAATCATCTCAAAATTCTTAAACACATTATTATTATGTATTGTTATTAAATATGATACTATGAACCTTAAAAAAATCATTTCCTTATAAATAGTATATCAAATGTTAACATACTATTTCAAACAAAAACAAAAAAAAAAAATGAATACTTTAAAAAATCTTCCTAATGACATATTTGTTGAAATCTTTTCGAAAGTGGGCAAAGAATCCGCAACACTCCTAGGAAACATTAAGTTAAGGTATAAAAAACTTTTTCCTCAATTTGTATCTACTTATTTATTTCCCTCTATTTAATTATGCAGTCTATTAACTTAATTTTTCCCTTCTTCTTAATTAGTTGCAAACGCTTCAACAAGTTAACGGAAAACAAGTTAGTTCTCCAACAAATTAAACTGACACCATATTTCAACCACCCAGCTCTACTACATGACAAAGAAAAAATCCTAATTTTTTCATGTTATGAAGCTGAAAATCCCGATGCGCTACTAATAGTGGGAAGCTACAAATACTTTTTGAATGAACAAGTCGATGAAGGAAAAAAGTTAATTGAAAAAACTCTTCCATCTCCCAATTTTATTGCAGCTTATATTCATGGAATCATGCTACTTTGTGAGTCAAATACTGAAGGCGTTGATAACCTTTTGGAAATTTTAAATCATGAACATGGGAAGCACTGGCTTCTAAAATGCCGAAAAATGCTTCGACTACTTGCTGCGGGAACCACCCTGTATAAAATTCCAAACTTTCAAGCATGCCACAAAATTGGAATGGGACATTGGAACCGAGATGAACCTTATCCTTACGGTTACGAAGAATTTGTGGTTACATGCAAAAGATGCTCAATCGACCTTGAAATGTTTAAGTTGGTGCATCGCCTTCTTTAATTCTCTTTTATTTTATTTTTCCCCCTCATTGTAGCATCACTTAAATTATAAGATGCAATATTCTGTTTTTTTATTTATTAATTATATGTTAAGCTTGGCAAAAGTTTAAAAATTATGATTTCCTTAATGCTTTGTAAAAAGGAATGCTTATCGATTGTGGAAAATTCAAAGTGTGATGAACCTTATCCTTCTGATTATCAAAAATTTGTCGTTACATCTCATTGAATATAAAACCCAAACAAAAAAAAAAAAAAAAAAAAAAAAAAAAAAAAAAACTTTTTAAAAATTTCATCTACCCTCTCATTTTCATCCCATAAAATTTAGGACATAAAATTCGGCTAAATTTGTGAATTTACATGAATTTCAGTTCAAATTCATGAAAATTTTGGGTGAGATCAAACCATAGATGAAACTTCATCTCTCTGCCTATAATTCTCCCATCCCCACTCCCTCTGATGTAAACATTGGTCTGTAAAGTATAAGGCTTCCCAAATGTTGTCCCAAGGAATTCAGTGTCTACTTCATCATGGAAACCTGGATGAGCTTCATTGCTGGAGATTTGCCATTGCCCAATTTAGTATACAATTACACTAATCAAATTATAATTCAAAAATATAGTTCCTTCAAAAAATTATTATACTTGTCAATACACATAAATTTTAATTACTTTTAAAAAATTTAGTCTTTTTTAAGTATAGTAAAATTAATACCACTTATTATTTGGTCCAACTTCTGACATAGAAAGCTGTAATGTCTCCTGCAGTGTAGCCAAGTTGAAACTTAATGGAGCCACCAAAGTAGCCACATCGAAATGGACGTACAGACTTGAACCCACTTCATGTTATGAAAAACCAAGCAATAAAATGAAAAATAGTTAATATAAAATCAGGATGTGCACAAAGAAATTTAAGAGCTATATATTACGTATACATAATGAGACTGAGTAAGACCTGAGGTACTATCAACCCAGATGGTTAATGCATTTTGGCCAAACAGAATATCCGGGTTTACTAAGAAAACAAACCAAATCCAGCTAATCAGAGGCTTCGGGTCGACCCACTGGTCTAAGGGTCTGTCGGATTCGGCCTTAAAACAAGCCCACCTCCCAATCAAAGCAAATTAAATTAATAAGATAAATTAAAGTCACAATATTGTTAACAACATACTTCATAATTACCTTATTCATATGATAAGTTATTGACGGTAGTCAAGAAAGTAATGTTACTGTCCTAACGATGACTCCAAAAATCAATAACAATTTACTAACTCAATAATTGTAAAAAATGTTTATAGTGTAACATTGCTCTAATTTAATAACAAAATTTTAATGATTCTTTTCTTTTTCATTTCATAAAAGAAGAAAAATTATTGAATACATTGGGAGTATCATAAAAACATATTTGCTAAGTTTTGTGAATGAAATTTTCTGATTAATAATATCAATTTAAACTTAACTGAGCATTTTAAACATAAATAAAATCATTATTAATAATATATCCATTCCCGTGCGGTAGCACGGGTTACATACTAGTATTGTTTAAAAACTGAAAACATGTGTTTGATTGAATGTACGACACAAAGCCTAAAGAAGCTAACTGGTATCTTGACTCAGCTTTTCCATGAAAGAGTAATTGGTGGAAGTAGTAACATGAGCTTGCAAAATGTACATTAACTCAACAAACGTTGAGTATTGGCAATATCGTTACATAAAAATTTTAATAAATTTGTGAAATCAAACAAACAAACAAACAGTGGAAAGTCACTTCAAATCTTCAAAAACTCTAACCTAATTATCGATCTAAGTTCCTAAATTAACTACTCAATGTGTGTGCGTGTGTGAGTAAAGAAAAAAAAAAAAAGAGTGAGCTAGATTCCATAGTATACGTACCACTCCAGCATCGCTGTAGGTAGAGACAGTGAACTTCTGATCGGAGTTGAAGTCCCTGGTTAGAAGATCTACAAACAAACAAAGCAAGCAACAGCGAATAATTAAATTATAAAAGAAACTGAATCAAAAATCAAAGCGAAGAAGAAGTAAACGAGAAATCGTGAGCGATGAGAGTACGATTTTTTTTTACCTTTGGCTTTCTTGCCGATATCTGTGAAAAGTCCTGGTCCCTTGCTCATCTTTGCGTAGAGATTCTAGAGAGGAGAGAGAGAGGGGTGTGCTGAAAATGTTCATATTTATTCGTGGTGTGGGGTGGTGTGGTGTGGAAATGAGGGTATAGAAAGGAAAAGGGTTTTTGTTTATTTGGGTAGTGGCCACGAATGTTGAGTGTGTGTGAGTGATGATGAGCTGTGACTGATTTTGGGGGTGACACCACACGCGTATCTCCAACCGTTTGATTGATTTGATCTCAGATCATTTGCCAAGTTTTTTATGCGTCCATGAGTGTGCTAATTGCTAAATCCTAATTACTTGGACATGCACTACTCTTCTGCTACTATCGGTGAGTGATAGAGATAGGCTGACCTTTAGCTTTGGAATCTCGGCCCACGGATCAAACTCCAAACTATTTTTAGTCGATAATGATTGAACAAAAAAATTTAAGGTTCAATTTTTGTCAATATCAAAAATTAATTAGTATTTTAGTCTTAGAGCATTAGCATTGGAAAATGCTAATGCCAAATCTAAAGGGAATTTAACATTTTCAACTTCAAAACAACCTGCATCAGGGAATGGCAAACAGCACTATTGCAAATTTTTTTGCAATAGTGCTACAGTGCAATTCTATGTTTAGAATTGCACTGTAGCAAGTATTGTATCAAAAATAATATATTTTATGTGTTTCCCCCTAAAACTTCTCTCTCATGAATTCATTCTGCGCGGGCTCTCCTCTCTCTCTATTCATTCTCTGTTTCTCACATCTGCTCTCTCCTCATCTCTGAAGCTTCATCTCCGAAATGTCTTTGTGACCATCTCCGAAATTTCTGGACCCATCTCCATCTCTATCTCCAAAATTTCTCACCCGATTCACCCTCACCCATCTCCATCGCTGACCCTCACCCATTCACCGATTCACCCTCACCCTCACCCTCACCTCACCCGGTCACCAATTCACCCTCACCCTAACCTCACCCATTTACCGATTCACCCTCACCCATTCACCCTCACCGATTCATCCTCACCCATCTCCATCTCTGAAGCTTCACCCTTGCAAAAACGAAGCTCCGTCGGTGTTGGGGGATTCAGCTCCGTCGGTGTTGGTGCTGACTGTAAGGTGGGTTTTGATCAATGTAGAGTTTTTGTGTTTGTGTTTCTTTTCTCTCTCTGCAAGAAAAAGAGGGATTCAGCTTGTGTTTGTGTTTGGGTTTTGATAAAACAATTGTTGTTGATGTTTGCAGAGTTTTTGTTGTTGATTTAGCATCTTCGAGATCGTAAAGCTCGAGTTCATCTTCAGAAAGTTTGCTCGGTTCATCTTCAATTACTAGTAAGTATCTCTCTCTATCTATTTCTCTCCCTTCTCTCTATTCTCTTTGTTTCTATAGCCCTCTGTAAAACCGTTCTTTGATAAGCCTTTTTTTTTTTCCTCCTGTGTAATACATGACTAGTTTAGTAATATTAAACCAAAATTTTGCTGGGAGCATCAAAACCAAATTTATTATTATAAACATACATAATCACAATGATGCTGGGAGCATCAAAACCAAATTCATTTGAGATTATTTGGTTTTAATGCTCCCTACATCACACAACACTTAGTGTCGAAATTAACATGTGGACCAAATTGTATCGTCTAAACTTTTTATATGATTGCTATATTTGAAAATCCAATAACTAAATTAGAAAATGGAGCAAATTTGAAGGACCCAAAGTGATGTTTTGCCCAAAGATAAACTTTCAATACAGAGCATGGCTAAATATGCTTACAATTCTGTCAAACAGTTCCCCTCCTGTCACATATTCTAAGACCATGTAAATCTTGGTTTTGCTTACCAACACCTGCATAGTTGTTGTGATAATGCATTAGCAAGAGAACATAACCAATGCTTACTAGGTACTTAATTAATATAATCATGGGAATATAGGTGTATTGCATAAAGTATTATGACAGAGATTTAAAGGTCGTAATTTCATTATTCATGGGCAAACTCTATGTGATTAATTGTTGGTGCCATATGGCTTGGTCTCAGCTCTATAACGTGATCACCAATAAATCCATTCCTAGCATAAGTGAAAGGAATAGTCAACAGGAAAACTACTAAACATTGTGGTCCAAATATTCTTCTAAACTAATCAATTTTATGTTCCTCAAATAGCATATACAAGGCAAAGTATGTGACTGTATTTCTATTAGGTCCGATTTTATTCATGACATGCCAAGCAAGTCCAGCAAAAAGTTAAGCATTAATATTTGGCTGTGTACAGGGCTAGTATTTCTGTCACAGGATATTACTGTAGTATACTTGAAATATGTTGATTAGGAGCTGTCAATATCTATTGTTTTGATTAGGAGTTGTCAACATATATTGTAGGATATTGCTATATGTGAGAAGTTGTCACCAAAATATTATGATTAGCTTATACTAATTGTAAAGACACAAATAAGAATTGACTTCATATACTAACTATTTTAAGTTCCCTATTTAAAAGGGATGGTTAGGCAAGAAGACTATGACCAATATGGTGATTTCTTACAAGCTGATTCTGATTTTGTGGAACCATTTTTAAGTGGGTCTCAAAATCCTTCAATGCCCATCCAGTCTTTACCGGAAGTTGAAATTGTCACCTCTAAACGTGGTGCCAACTTCAGTGTAGATGAGAACCTCCTCCTCATCGCTGCATGGCTTAACATTGGCATGGATGCTGTGCATGGTACTGACCAAAAGAGTGACAAATTTTGGACAAAAATTTGGGAATTTTTTTGCACGAACAATACTTACGGAACCACACGTTCTAGTACCTCCCTATCAAGTCGATGGGGAAATATTAATAGGGAGACAAGTAGGTTTGCTGGGTTCATGGCTAAAGTTGAAGCTCGAGATAAAAGTGGTACAACTAACGAGGACAAGGTATAAATTATATTACAATGATGTCACAATATTAATTTCTTTTATAGTTTCAAGACTCTAATTATTTTATTTTTTTTAAAAAACTTTAGTTGAAAGAGGCAAAGGAATTATATAAAGCTACACCAAATCCAACATCCGGCAAATACCTAGCTTTTGCTTATGAACATTGTTGGGTTGTGTTGAAGAACCAACCAAAGTGGAGTATACTTAAGGAAAGATCAAAAAGGCTTCCTCAAACTCCAAGTTCAATCAATCAAGTTGATAGTAATGATGATGACACAGTGGTACTAGAGAGACCAATTGGTAGAAAAGCCGAAAAGGCTAAGCGAAAGAGGCCAGATGATGATAAGGGTTTTGATGATTATTTGGCCAAAAAATAGCAGTATATTCAGGCATCACATGAACAAGACAAAGAGGCTCTTCGCATCAAAGCGGAAAAGCTTCGTCTTAAAACTATTAGGGAGGAGGGAAGAATAATAACCATGGATACAAGTGGCATGAATGACAAAGAAAGACTCTATTTTGAAAATCTCAAGGATCAAATCCTTGCAAGACAAGTTGGAGTTGACCCAAGGAACATGTAGATGTCTTGTTGTAACCTTATTTTGGTAGTAAATTATATTAGGGTTGGGTTTGGCATATGTAGATGCCATTTTGTAAGTAACCTTATTTTAGTAGTGGCTTATTTTAAGCATAGGTTTGGAACATGTAGGTGATGTATTGTTCCAACTTGATCAATTTGCAGTAGATTGTGCCACTTATGTAATCACATCATTTTTGTTTATATGAAAAACTTATGTATTTTCTATGTTTGATATCATATCTTCTACCAATTGGTTGTTCCAACTTTAAGTTTGTTTTCAGTTTTATACTTCTGTTTAATTTTTTCTGATAGTTATTTGCCTGCTGGTATCTATTTTAAGTCTGTTTAATTCTGTTTTAAGGGTGTTTCTTTGGCTGTTTATGGTAGTTAAGTTTGCTGGCTGTTTATGTGGCTGTTTTACTGCTGTTTGTGTGGCTGTTTGGTGAGATTAGAAGCACTATGTCATGTATCACTTAATTATTTTTTTGCTGTGGCTGTTTGAAAGGGAAGGGGAATTCGTCATGGTTTTCAGCTTTCACACTTTCACACCAGCTGACACTTTCACGCTTTCACACTTTCACACCAGCTATGTCATGTACCACTTTCACACCAGCATTATTCTATTTGTTGGAGCCATGCAATTGAGACAAACAGGACCAACATTGGAAACCTTACCTCCAACTAAAAGATTGATTAGAAAGTGGGTCCACAACTTTGATCTCTTTACACACTTATATTCTTTTACTTTTTGTTTGGGTTTGTTTCTTAAGGACTAGTAGAGATCATAGATGCTGGCAATGTTAACATGAATTTTATAAGTCATATGAATCTTATGAGTTATTCCACCTTCTTTCCTGTTTATAACCATCTTAGTAAATAAGATAGAGAAGAATGGAGACTTTTCCTTTTGGGCATTTTGCGTTAGACCATTTTTTCTTAGCAAGAGAATAATGCTGTGGACTTGTTGAGGCCTTAGGCTTTTCTTTGTGAAGGGTATTTAACAGAACAAGAAGGGAGAATAAGGCACTTCACTATCCCAAGTCACAGGGCTCGCCTTGGTAGACCCTTTTGTCCATAGAGGTTTCATTCTATCTGTCCTTTTTTTTTTTTTGCCTGTATTTTTTTTGCCACAATTCTTGTTTTGTCATAGATTTGTCATTTACTTGGGAGAATTGGAGCTGGTATTTTCCTTTCATATAAATAAATATAGATATATATATATATATATATATATGTATATTTTTTTTTTCAGTTGTTATAAATTTTTTATTGGATGAATTATACTACTGAGAATTACTAAATAAACATAATATGGGGTGACCATCTTTGGTCCTTGATGCTACCAAAATTTGGGTAGAAAAAGTTTACTATCCAACTAATTGCGTTGCTGGGAAATGGGAATTGTGTCTCCTTATTCAATGTAGTAGTTATAACTACTTATAACTACATTTTCTTAGCAATAAATGTAGTAGGTATAACTCATCTATAGGGGTTAGTAGATCCACCACAGTTCTATGCACATGAAACTTCAAAAGATGGCAACTGATAGTGGGGTCCTAATTAAATTCAAAAGTTGCCATATGAAAGAAAAACCAGAAGGCATTCCCAATTAAAAATGTTCTACCAATGGATAAATTGTCATTTTTTATGTACATAACCTTATGTTTGGATGGGGAATTGATGAGAACATAGAATAGGAGTAGGAAAAAGTGATCAGAATATAGTCCCCTGCTTTTCAATAAGAAATACAATGTGTTGTACTATAAAAACAACGGTGTGTTTTTATTTTTTAAATCCAATTGTTACTAAAAAGTGGTGTATGGGGATTTCAAATTTTGGTTCTCCTAAATAAGATTAGACAATGCAATTTTTTTTTTTTTTTGTTAAGAAACAAATGCACACACACAATTGAGTTACAAAGTTCTTAACAAAATAAGAATGTCTTATTATGTTAAAAAAAAAAAAAACTAATCAGTAGGGCTAAAGAAAAGTGGTCTGTCATATTGAGGAAAAAAATAGGCACAGATGTCAATAAATCTTAGACCAAATTACATTTTAAACCTTGTTCTTCATAGGTGGTTCAAATTAAACCCTAAAAATTAGAAATTATAAAGTTCTTGTTTGTTAATGTTATATGCTGAAGGCTACTTGGAAGTTTTTGAATTTTGGAACTTATAGTAATGTCACAGGGCAAAAAACGCAATGTGATCATGAGCCAAAATTTTGATGAATTTGATATTGACTTATTGACAGGGCAATATTCCACTAGAAAAGCCTCCCCTGCTACTTAGAGTGTACAATAGATTATGACTTGTTGGCTTAGTCAAGTGTTATGTTTGTGTTGGTGTTTACTTTTCTGCTGCAGAAATGACTGCCCTGTGTAAATGAAATGTGTTTATTACAACTACTTAAATAAATAAAAAAAGTTTAATTAGTTTTCAAATCATAGAGCCCCAACGGTTTACACCTATTTAAGCCAACATTTCGTGTAATCAATGTTTGTTATTGTCTGAGGAGGTAATGGTTATCACCAGCAAATTGTATAAAAATGGAAACTTCTGAGCTTTCATTTACTTGCTAAGGTGTTTTAGCCCAATAAAGAGAACTGGTCCACCTGTTTTTGATTCATATTGTAGTAAGTGGTTGTGGATTGTCCATCCAAAAACTTAACTAAGCCTTGTCCTTAATAGATACCCTTTGAGCTCATCTTAACAAATTAAGTGATGAGTGGGCATTAAGTGATTCACATAGGTGTCCCTTCCTTCATCCAAAATAAGTGATTATGTTGATTTTCTAATATAACTGTTGTAGCTTTTATGGTTAAGTGGCTGTTTAAGTGGCTGTTTAGGTGGCTGTCCACAAAAAGGTAAATTCAAGTGTTTAATGTGGCTGTTTTATGTCTGTTTCAGTGGCAGAATTTGTCAAAATCTGTTATGGGGCTGTTTTAAGTATGTTTTAAGCTATTTAAGTGAGATAATTTCCTGTTCAATAATGGTGATAAATTCCTAACATTGTTGTCTTGAAGGTTGTCTCTATGGGTCGCTCTCTTTTCAAAAAGTTGCTTTTTGACGACTCAGACGAGGATGAGATAATGAGGCAAATTCTTAAGGGTTCAACTAAACAACGTAAACGTCGTTGGTATATCGAACGTGATCGTTTGGCAGGCCATAAAAGACTTTATCTCGACTACTTTTCCGACACACCAGTGTATCCTCCTAATTTATTTCGGAGGAGATTTCGGATGAGTCGGAATCTTTTTCTTCGTATTCAGCATGAGGTAGAGGCATATGAATCTTACTTTATCCAAAAAAGACATAATGCGCAAAAATGGGGTTTATCTTCTCTTCAAAAGATAACAGCTGCACTTAGGATGCTTGCGTATGGAGTTACAGCTGATTTTATGGATGAGTATGTGCGAATTGGAGAATCCACTGCAATGAAAAGTCTAAAAAAATTTGTTAAAGCGGTGGTTGATATTTTCTCCAAGGAATACTTGAGGTCTCCAAACAACGAAGACATTGCTAGACTTTTAGCCAATGGGGAAAGACGTGGATTTCCAGGGATGCTAGGGAGCATTGATTGCATGCATTGGAAATGGAAAAATTGTCCGGTTGCATGGAAAGGTCAGTATTCTGGTCACATTCGTGAGCCAACCATTGTTTTGGAAGCAGTAGCATCATTTGATCTTTGGATATGGCATGCATTTTTTGGGTTACCTGGGTCAAATAATGACATTAATGTATTAGAACGGCCTCCTATATTTTCTGAGCTCGAACAAGGACGTGCTCCTGCAGTTAATTACTCAATCAATGGTCATGAGTATACAATGGGATACTACCTTGCCGATGGCATATATTCAAAGTGGTCAACATTCGTTAAAACAATTCCATCTCCACAAGGACACAAACACAAATTATTTGCAAAAGCCCAAGAGGCGAATAGGAAAGATGTAGAGCGTGCATTTGGAGTACTTCAAGCAAGATTTGCAATTGTGCGTGGACCTGCAAGATTTTTCCATAGTGAAACGCTTCAAGACATCATGAAAGCGTGTGTAATTCTTCATAACATGATCGTTGAGGATGAACGAGATGTAAATGAAGCGGTGGAATTAGATTATGAGCAAGTTAATGACAATCCTACTATACAACTGTCACGAGAGAACACAAATACATTTACGGAGTTCATTGAAACCCATCAATGTATTCGAGACCATAAAAATCATTTTCAACTCCAATCAGACCTCATTGAGCATTTATGGCAATTACAAGGGGAGTTGTAGGAATTTAGTAAGTGTGTGAGTTATGTGTGTGGTGTTTTATTGTAATTTGATATATGTATGAATCTTCTAAAGATAACATTGGTAGTTATGTATGTGGATTGTATCTATATATATGTATGTGGATTTTTGGCAAGTTGCATGTATATATATGTATGTGAATTTAGGTTGAGTATATTGATATTTGGCAAATTCTTTCTATAAAGAAAAATTGGCAGGTTCTATATGTGTGTGTGTGGATCATTGACAGGTTCTATATGTGTGTGTGTGGATCAGAAAAATTGGCAGGTTCTATATGTGTGTGTATGTATTTGGCAGGTTGAATTTGACAGGTTCTATATGTGTGTGTGGATCAGAAAAATTGGCAGGTTCTATGTGTGTGCATGTATTTGGCAGCTTGTTTGAATAGTTGTTGAATTTGACAAAAAAAAAAAAAAAAAAAAAAAAAAAAAGTTTGCTGGAAAGAAATGATGAAGGCCAGGGAAAGATATTTGATATGTTCTTTGGAATAGACGTTGAATTTGACCCAAAAAAAAAAAAAAATGGTTTGCTGGAAAGAAATTATATAAACGGTTGTGGTGCTTTAAAATCCCTACCAATATCCAATTGTACATGCCTGGAATATGCAACTATTGAGAGTTGTAGTTCTTTGATGTTCATTTCAAAACGCTAGCTACCTCCAACTTTGAAAAGTCTAGTGATAAATGATTGCAAGAATTTGCAATTTTTGATAGACGAGGGAGAGGCTTCTTCTTTATTATTGAAAGAGGAGAGTATTAACAGTAATGCATCTCTTCTTGAGCACTTGGTTATTTAAAGGCCAAGAAAGAAATGTGATTGCTGGAAATCTCAGAATTGTACTGTTGAAAAAAATTGGCTGTTCGAACTTGGAAAGCCCAGGAAAGAAATTGGCAGTTGGAAAGAAAGTGACCGTTGGAATCACCAAAATCTGAAAAAAAATTGACAGTTGAAAGAAATAATAAAGTAAGTTTAAAAAAAAAATATTTTAATACAAATAGAAGTTTGGGATGTGGAGGTATTGTAAAATAAGATGGTATAAATGATAAAGTGGTTTTTAGAATTGTAAAATAGAATAGCATTAGCATTTTCCAATGCTAATGCTCTTAGAGTAAAGAATATAATATTTAAAAATAAATCTTATTGGTTGAAATTTTATTATTGTAAGGACGCGATTCGTGGCGGACCGTAACAGTGTCGGGTTCGCACGTAAAAAGGCCCCTAACAATATCATTTGTAGAGCGTGGGTTTGGAAGGCTAGGCCCTGGTTGACAGGCGGTGGGTTTTTCGCGGTGTTCGTACAAGTTTAAGTTTTCCTTCACCCCTGGAGTCTTTCTCCTGGAGGTGGGCTGGGAGGCTCTGGTTTTTGGCCACTTTTCCCAACCCCCTTCTTAGGTTACTTGTTTTTTCCTTTTATATTCGCCTGCGTTCATTGTCCTTCGTCCACGTATAGGGTCAACCTTTCCAAGATTGATACTTGTCCCATCAGCCCATATTCAAAGTTGTTGGGGGTGGTTGTAAAAGCCAAAGAATGCGGCTCTGTTAGGTTCAGAGCATTGAATGGCAGTAAGGGCAGCTTTCCTTGGATATTTTAGATCTTTCTTCCTAGTTTCAGTCTTATACCGTTTTTACCCTTCTTTCAGGGGGGACTTTGGGTCTGCCGAAGACTGAGCTGTCCTCGGCGGTATCCATAGGCTATTTCGTCGAGCTTGGGCCGTAGCCCTCCTCGGCTTGGGCCTTCGGATTCTCCCCGGGTAGATGGGCCTGGCCCATAAATCATTTGGGCCCCACAATAGCCCCTCAAAACCCAGCTGTCCAACCTCTTGGTTGGAAAGGGGGGTTTTGGTGATGCCGAACCTCTTCCTACGGCCCAATCAATTTGGCCCATTAATAATACTGGCGGCTCTTCATCTGTCTAAGAAATGCGCCGATCTATGAGACAGTTTTTGATTTCGCGCTTGATGCGCTCTTATCGTTTGGGTTTCCCAAAACGTGCTTTTAATGACCACTATTTACGAGACTACTTTAATTCGGCGGTTTGTTTTGATGGGGTGGAGAAACGGAACCGGCATGTTGGTGTTGGCAGATTTCTTTGGAGATCTGAACCTATTAAATGTCTCCCGCTCCACCCTCTGTATAAGAAGGAAGGGAGGAGGTTATTGTTTTCGTAAAGAATTCATTCTCATCTTTCTGAGATTTGAAATACTTGGCCTCCCCTAGGGTTCATTTTACCCACTGGTTCACAAACTAAATCGTGGTATACTTTATCATAACAACGAATGATGCAGGAGCCAAACCCCTCCCATAAACGCCATGTTCCAATAAAGCTCATTATAGCTCGATCGGGACAGGGATGGCGAAGACTCAAAATCAACCTCACCCTTCTTTCAGTCAAAATCCGAAGCAGGGGCTTGTCACGTCCAACTTTCGGCGTGACTGAGTCGAGAACACCTACCATCAGTACCAACCGCTCTCCTATGAGCATACCTAGTATGGCTCCAGTGTGTTGGGAGTCAGGATCGAGGCAGGGACTAAGTGCCCCTACTTCTTCCTCTCTTCCTTCACTGGTGCTATCCTCCGTCTCCCTTTCTTAGTCTTCCCAGCACCAGTTCCATCCTGGTGCTTTCACTTCTCCCTCTTTTGTTCCTTTTTCTTTCTTTTCATCTCTTCTCTCTTCTTCTCCTCCTTATTTACTCATGTCCTCCATCTTCTTCATTCATCTCCTCCATCTTCTTCATTGATTTCTTCCTTACTATTTCCTTCTCCTTCATTCATTTTTTTTTTCAAAGAAAGTTCTTATCGTAATATGAGCAGTATTGAGGCAGAGATTGGAGAGACTTTGAAGACGAGTTTAAAAGACGCCTGACAGTTTACTTATCTGTACTACGGATGTAATTGTTGCTTAGGCAGTTCTCATTTTGTATAGGCTCGCTTGAGCCCCTCTTTGTACGTTGTAATAATTTTTCGTATTAATAAAAATTGTTGTTACTTTATTTCGCATGTTTTGTCTCTATGGCTTTTCTTTTCTTTTCTTTTCTTTTTTTTAAATTTACAAACGCTGCTCGGCACAATAATATAGCATCTAAATCAATGACGACTAAGATCAAAATACTTGATAATAAAAAGATGTCGCCATAACTTTAATAGAAACGCTTGGCACAATAAGGCCGACCAGTGAAAAGTAATACTTACCCCATGCTAGCCGAGGAGTAAAACGAAGGTTTGATGCCGTGTGAGGAATAACCATTTGAAGATATCTCACTCACCAAATGAACAGCCTTCTTATGCGACTTAATGCTGGGGCGTTTCACCACCTTCCTCACAACTTTACTGGTCTTAACCTCTTTATGGTGTTTAAGCCTTGGGTGAAGTGACCTGACATTTTTATCAAGTAACCCATCTTACAAAATTCAAACCTTTCCTTGTCCAAGTTTTTGGTTTCCCCATTGGCCTGGGTCCGAGGACCATACAAGGCCTTGGTTCTGTCCAAAACTTGTGATTTTTTCGTTTTTGTACTTGGTTTCCCCATAGGCTTGAGTCCGAGGACCATGCAAGGCCTTGGTTCTGTCCAAAACTTATGATTTTTTCTTTTTTGTACTTGGTTTCCCCATAGGCTTTGAGTCCGAGGACCATGCAAGGCCTTGGTTCTGTCTAAAACTTGTGATTTTTTCTTTTTTGTACTTGGTTTCCCCATAGGCTTTGAGTCCGAGGACCATGCAAGGTCTTGGTTCTGTCCAAAACTTGTGATTTTTTCTTTTTTGTACTTGGTTTCCCCATAGGCTTTGAGTCCGAGGACCATGCAAGGCCTTGGTTCTGTCCCTGGGCCCATATGCTGAATGGGCCTGGGCCGCGAATTTGCTGGGCCCATAAATTAAGAGGTATTTCCATAGTCTTTGATCACGCGGTACTTTTTGGCGTCCCAGTGTTCGAGGTGCGCCTTCTCGAGACTTCTTTAACCTCAGGGCTGCAGACGACGTTGGAAATCGAGCCTGAGACGTTTTGTCTGTAGCGTTCCTTGGGACGCTGCGTGAATTAAATGCCACCGGTTTATTTCTGGGTATAAATGGGATAGGGGGTCACTTCACTTGCACATGAACTCTCCTGTTCCCTTCAGAACCATACTTCTTCCATATCCGCGATCTCTCTTTCTAGTGCCACTGCCTCAAAGCAAGATGTTTGAGGCGTGGATGGGGATGAAAGGTCTCCGCCCGCTTCAGAGGCACCGAATCCTCAAGGTGATGTGGTATGGACAAGGATGGCACAGATCCAAGCCAGTCCTCCGCCTTGACAGGAGGAAGATAGTATTCCTCCTTCTTTTAGCCAAAATCCGAAGCAGGTTCTGGTCATGCCAGATTTTTGGTATGTCAGAAAAAGGAATTTCCGCCATCAGCGCCGTCTGCCTTGTAGCAGGCAAATTTTTGTGGGGGCTCCCCAACTTCCGGCTCCCTGCACCTTTCCTGTAGATGGTGTTAGCCTGAGGTCAGGTTCCCTGCACCTTTTCTTCACCGGTGCAGGCCCCAAGTTGGGTTCTTTTGCTGCCTGAGTTATGGGCGCGCAGAAGCATTGAGGAGAAATAAGGTCTCGAGGCAGCAGCCAACCTCTCCTCTGTGCTACCTCCACGGCTTTATCTTCACTCTCTTGTATTTTTCGTTACTTACGTAGTTAGCTTCAATATAGGCTTTGTTTCGGCTTTTCATTGTACACTGTACTGTCCCTTTGTCTTAATAAAATATGTGTCTATTTCTCTATACATATCTTTCTTCTCCGTAACCACTACTTTGTGCATGAATGTTAAATATAAGCTTGCCCTTAATGACATTCTAGGCAGAAAAATGTCTTAACACAGATTCATACTAGTTTAAACTTACAAATATTATCAAGCATAACAAGGTTAATCATCAATAAATTAAACTCTTGGAACTAACCGGGATAACCGCTGAGTGCTGCGCGATGCATACTAGAGCGATGTCCGAGAACGATAAACTCTAAATCATTCGTCCGAGAGGGTAGCCGAGTATCGAGGGGCTTTGGTTGTGCTTTTGGGTAATATGTTGCGCCGTATCGCATCAACCCCTTTGATACTGGGGATCTGAGGGTAGACCGAGGAATCCGCGCAATCAAGGTATTAACCCATCTGTTAACGCGGAGTTCTCTTTGGATGGATTTCGAGATTTATGTGCCATAGTTTTTTTTTTTTTTTTTCTAGATAGTTGGTTCCTCATCCAGGTAGTTGGTTTCCCCATAGGCTTGAGTCCGAGGACTATGCAATGCCTTGGTTCTGTCCAAAACTTAGTTTTCCTCATCCAGGTAGTTGGTTGAGTCCCCTATGCCTCTGTCCAAAACCTAGTTTTCCTCATCCAGGTAGTTGGTTTCCCCATAGGCTTGAGTCCGAGGACTATGCAATGCCTTGGTTCTGTCCAAAACCTAGTTTTCCTCATCCAGGTAGTTGGTTTCCCCATAGGCTTGAGTCCGTGGACCATGCAATGCCTTGGTTCTGTCCAAAACCTAGTTTTCCTCATCCAGGTAGTTGGTTTCCCCATAGGCTTGAGTCCGAGGACTATGCAATGCCTTGGTTCTGTCAAAACCTAGTTTTCCTCATCCAGGTAGTTGGTTTCCCCATAGGCTTGAGTCCGTTCCTTGGTTCTGTCCAAAACCTAGGTTTGATAGGCTTGAGTCCGAGGACTATGCAATGCCTTGGTTCTGTCCAAAACCTAGTTTTCCTCATCCAGGTAGTTGGTTTCCCCATAGGCTTGAGTCCGAGGACTATGCAATGCCTTGGTTCTGTCCAAAACCTAGTTTTCCTATCCAGGTAGTTGGTTTCCCCATAGGCTTGAGTCCGAGGACCATGCAATTCCTTGGTTCTGTCCAAAACCTAGTTTTCCTCATCCAGGTAGTTGGTTTTCCCCATAGGCTTGAGTCCGTGGACCATGCAATGCCTTAGTTCTGTCCAAAACCTAGTTTTCCTCATCCAGGTAGTTGGTTTCCCCATAGGCTTGAGTCCGAGGACTATGCAATGCCTTGGTTCTGTCCAAAACCTAGTTTTCCTCATCCAGGTAGTTGGTTTCCCCATAGGCTTGAGTCCGTGGACCATGCAACGTCTTGGTTCTGTCCAAAACCTAGTTTTCTCTTTGTGTGGGATCTTGGCTTTATGGGAGTTAGCTCCTCAACCAAGCCCCTAAAGTTTATCCGTACGATTAACGCTATCAAGTACTTAGTTTGCTCTTTACGGGGGACCTTGGCTTTAAAGGTGTTAGTTCCTCAGCCAAGCCCCTAGTTAAGAAACGTAGCCCCTAGCAGAACTTTGTACTAGAACTCTATAACCAACGGTTAGAAATAACGAAGAAACTCTATCGACCCACATCCTATACCAACACGCAAGCCTTTCCCACAGACGGCGCCAATTGTAAGGACGCGATTCGTGGCGGACCGTAACAGTGTCGGGTTCGCACGTAAAAAGGCCCCTAACAATATCATTTGTAGAGCGTGGGTTTGGAAGGCTAGGCCCTGGTTGACAGGCGGTGGGTTTTTCGCGGTGTTCGTACAAGTTTAAGTTTTCCTTCACCCCTGGAGTCTTTCTCCTGGAGGTGGGCTGGGAGGTTCTGGTTTTTGGCCACTTTTCCCAACCCCCCTCTTAGGTTACTTGTTTTTTCCTTTTATATTCGCCTGCGTTCATTGTCCTTCGTCCACGTATAGGGTCAACCTTTCCAAGATTGATACTTGTCCCATCAGCCCATATTCAAAGTCGTTGGGGGTGGTTGTAAAAGCCAAAGAATGCGGCTCTGTCAGGTTCAGAGCATTGAATGGCAGTAAGGGCAGCTTTCCCTGGATATTTTAGATCTTTCTTCCTAGTTTCAGTCCTATACCGTTTTTACCCTTCTTTCAGGGGGGACTTTGGGTCTGCCGAGGACTGAGCTGTCCTCGGCGGTATCCATAAGCTATTTCGTCGAGCTTGGGCCGTAGCCCTCCTCGGCTTGGGCCTTCGGATTCTCCCCGGGTAGATGGGCCTGGCCCATAAATCATTTGGGCCCCACAATTATTATTATAATTTATTTTTTAATTTTTTTGGAAATCTTCAATTCATTGATCCATCTAGTGCGGAGTCTCACTCCCTTGATTTTGATGGTCCACAAATGTTTACGTAAAATTACATTTTAATTCTTATGCTCCGCTTTACTACTTGGATAGTTGGGAGAGTGTCATACTGTCATTCTTTTATTTATTTATTTATTTTTAGAGTGTCATTCTTACAATTAAAGTCATTGTGATCAGTTTAGAGCTGGTTTCAAAATAAATTTCATTTTTAGTGTATTTTTCTTCTTTCACTTTTTTTTTTCGTATATCCACTTTTGTCTCACTTTTTACCACGTAAACTAATAAATTAGATTTTTTAAAATTAATTAATTTTTATTCACACATTTTAAGAAACGAGCTAACGAAAATTACAAGAGTTAAGCTCACTCTTAAAGTCATGTTGCTAACAAAAAAAAAATTAATAATAAAAACAAAATGATGATGAATGTTTATTTCAATAGAATCAATGCATGCTGTTTGAGTAGAAACCAATTTTAGGTTAACCTTGGTTTATTTATTAAGGTTGCATTTGTTTCAATGTAAAATATTTTCAGGTGAAAATATTTTTAGAAAAAGAAAATATTTTCAAATGTTTGGCTGCATTATGAAAATTATGTTAGAAAATATTTTCAAGTGTTTGATTGCATTCTGAAAATGCGATTTTTTTACTAGTTTCTCACATTTTCTCAGCTTCCAAACAAATTTTATAATAGAGAATTTCAGTATATACAGTTAACAAAACAAAAACCCATTAGCTCCATTCATTCACAAGCTGAACTCGATCAAACTGAGAGAGAGGGAGGAAGAAAGAGTGAGAGATTGAGGGAAAGAGAGATAGGTCGGGAAAGAGATGGAGATCGGGTCAACAAGATCGGTCTTCAGCGGCGGCAACGATCTTCAGCGGTGGCAATGAGATCGGTCTTGGGTGGATCAGGTATTTTAGAGGGTGGGTTTAAGTAGGGACAGAGCCAGAACTTTGAGTTAGGGGGGGCGGTTTTATTGTTGGCTGTGTGTAGTGATTTCAACCTTTGATTCTATTACTTTTGTAGGTAAGAACAAAATTATTTTTGTTTAGAATTTTTTAAAGGGAAGGGTTATTTATTTTGGATAAAATTAGTTAATTGAGCTTAATTTTGTTTAAAGTTTTACTAGTAATTTTTGTTATTGAGCTTTTTTTTTTTTTGGGGGGGGGGGCTTGTATATTTTGTTTTAGATATTAGATCAATAAATTTTTTTATGGTCACTAAAATGAGGAAGATGTTAGAGTTACAAGTTTTTTATAAATTACTTATGTAATAAGTGGTTATTAGTAAGAAAAAAATGATGTGAGTGGTGTGTCCATATGCGAACCAATAAGAATTTGCTACCAAAAGGTTTGTAAAAATGTTATAAAAAAGTTTGTGAATATGGTATTACTCTTAAAAGAATCAATGATATTGTTAAAGGGAAATAAAATGTAATTTTATAGAACAAAATTGCTAAAATTAATACACATATATATAATAAATTTTTTTTTTTTGAAAAGTTAGTGGGGGCCATTGGCCCCCCTAGTCCAAGGGTAGTTCCGCCCCTGGGTTTGAAAGAAATGTTTCGCCAGCGGCATGGGAGCGACAGATCGGAGATGTTGGAGGTGAGATGGGCTTCGCCGGCGTGAGGGAGAGTTTTGCCTTGGTGGATCGGGTACATGTAGAGCTCAAAATGGGCGAAGGTGAGGTTGAGTAAGAGAAGAGAAGAAAAGAGAGAAAACCCATCGGCATGGAGGGGAAAACGGCGGCGCTACTTGTCGAAGTGTGGGTGGACCTCGGACCGACGTCAGCTTGTGGGGTGGAGCTCTGTCTCCCTCTCGTTGGTGTGTGAGGTGGAGCTAAAGAGCTTGGTGAGTCAAACCGTGCGGAGTGAAGAATTCCGGAAATGCTTTGAAGATAAAATAACTCCTGCAGTTGTTTTACGGGTCTGAGGGGTTTATTTTATGGTCAACGCAAATGTTTTCCGTTTGACCAAATTTTCCATGCACAACCAAACACATGGGAGGGTGTAAAATATTTTCCCAAATCCATTTTCAGCCGAAACAAACGCAGCCTAATGTTTACAAATTGTTCAAAGTGGAGTTTATGGTTTTGTGAACAATTGGAAGTGAAAATCTAACTTTGAAGACTACGGGGTTTGGAAACACCTCAGTTTTTGGGAATTGCGCAGGTTGACAATAAGAACAATAATTCCTAAGCGACTGAAGTTCCTAAATGACTAAATTGGATTATCAAGCCTAAGTTGTCTCTACAGCCATTGATTTGAAGTGATTGATTCCTAAATTAATAGACTAAGTTTAAGTGCTTTGATTTGACGTAAAGCTAATTAAACTAAGCTGATTCGAAGGGCATTATTTTGAAGTAAATCATCTTGAAATAAAGTAAATTGAGCAAACACAACAGATAAAAAGTCTAGGTTATCATTTGAACACCAAATTTATTCTAAAGCAAACACTAAAATTGACCAAATATTAACAAACACTAAAATATTACATCAAATTTAGCTATTAATTGATTAAATAAGATTACACTCGGAAGCAACTTACAAGCATAAAGTCTTCTACAAAGCCTAAGAACTATTTAATCTCCTAAGAACTATTAGATCTCCTAATTATCAAAGTACATAAGAACACAAAAATGATCTCTAGCGTGTTCTCAGCTATGCATGGTGTCTTGCCTGTAGAATGAGCCTCTATTTATATTTAAGGCCTTGGTGGTTATGCCAAATGCCACTTTCCATATGCCGTTTAATTTCTTTTGCCAAGTGTCTTATTGCTAATAGGGCTTGGTAACCTCTCATAACCACTTTGAGGCAACTATTGCCTTGCGACCTATGGCCACTTGGCGCTTGTCCTATGTTTAACTATCTTCTTGTAACCGCTCAAAGTAACCGTTTGCAACTTCCTTGAGATTATTACTCTTTTCAATGCCACATGTCACACCCTTAGGCTTTAATCCTTGAGTTAATCAAGTCCAAACTAGTAGTCACGTGTTCTATCAATAAATTAATTGTTTGGCCTAATATGTGTGCCTATTATATATGGATATTATTTCACTGCAAACCATACTGTGCTAATTTACTTAAATATTTTTCATTGACAACTTTAATCAAAATGAATTTATAATTTGAATTGAAATGTTGTTGAAAGTGTAGATCTAATTTGAAACTTATGTAAATTCCTGGATTAATTTAAAATCACTTCTAATATATGGGGTTTAAAATGTAATTTACCTAAAATGTTTATAAGAAAGGAATATGTTAATCACTCTATAATGTTGTTCTCCCCCCCCCCCCCCCCCCTTCTATATTTCTTGGGGGGAAACCAATATGATAGTTGCTATCAGAATTATAAATAACACCATCAGTATGTAGAGTATTTAAAAATAAGTAAAATGGTTTTGTTGGTAGAAAACGAGGACAAGAATTCTTTTCTTAATTATGTCGTTTAAATATTTTTTTCTTAGAGAGTTATATTCTTTGTTAAAAATATACTGTGATCAAAGTCTAGTCTCAAGTTTTAGGTGGACTTTTTAGTCATGTAAAATGTAATGGTAAAAGTACTGAACTTACCAACGACCTGCAACTGTGGTTAGAAGAAGTTCCCACGGAAAAAGAAAAAAGAAAAAAGAAAAAACGTGATCAAAGATTCAAAGTTCATAAGATACTCCAGTCACACGAAAGGGACTACATTCCTAAGACCAGCGTATCCGGTCAAAAAACAACGCAGTATTGGTATTTTGATTTGAAGATTTATAATAGAGTTTTGAATCTTTCACCACATAATCCCTCAACGACGGCTAGAAGGATTAGATGCAGCCCTCTAAGAGATTAGGATTGTGATGTGGAGGCCCAAAAAAAAAAAGACAAAGTTTAGCTACATTAGACAAAGTAAGACTACAATCTTACTCAATATCATTAACATTAATTACAATATATTTCAAAAATCTAACCATTAGATTGCATGCTTTTTACGCTCTTAAAACACAGGTTAAATTTTGTGTCAATCGGATATTATTTATTATATGATTCATAAGATTATATTTTATGCATAATTTTAAATTACAAAAACTTGCAATTTAAACCATTTATTAATAACATAGCTATTAATATTTAATTTTCTAGAAATTTTGCAAGCATAAAGAACATAAAGAGAAAATGTAATTCAATGGTGGATTTGTCAAAATTCACCTCTAATAAAAAGATATTAAGTAAGGTTGTAACTTTATGTTACAATTAATTTTGTAGCTAAATTTTGTAAAAAAAAAAATTCATACAATCTTGGTATCTTGGAATTATACTATTCTTTTGCGTTGATTTTTTTTTTTTTTTTTTTTTTTTTTTTTAAGCTATTCTTTTGAGTTGATAGTTGAAGCCTTAAAGGGACTCTTTATAACAAAAGAATTGGGAAAACGCATTAAATATCGTAATATTCCCACAAACAATAAAATAAAATCAGAAAAAACATTTATGCTTTTGAGTGGAATTTGTAGTGTACTTTTATGTTAGAATCTTTATTTGCTCTGCCTTGTTTGTGTGTGTTTTTCTCAAAAAAACAGAAGAATTAGAGAAACACATTAAATGTTGTAATATTCAATACATGATTTATATACATATGTGTACAAGTATAGGTTGTAACATGCCTAAATAATCATATTTTGTAAGTAAAATATTGAAAAAAGAAAAACAACTTTAAAATCAAGTTATTGAACATGTAAATTTTAAAATACGGATCACGTTTTCGCAATGCACATTTTTTACGTATCGATTCTTAAAACCTGTAGAATGCATAATTACTATTACCTCCTTGATTCTCCAACACTATCCACTTCTTAGCGCAAGCTGCAATGAGGCAGGGTAGAACGTTGTCGCAACAAACCACAAGAACGAGTAGAAGGCCACATCCGGCACTATCCACAAAAATGAGTTTAATTGCATGTTCGCAAGCTACTCTGTTTGAAAGAGACGTTTCTTGGATGGAAGATATTGACATTAATATATCTCTGGATATGCTAAAAAACATAGCAGATATGTGAAATGGGCTTGTCACAGGTCAGGTTTGATTTTCTACAGAGGAATTTTTGTATAAGGTTAAGAATCATAAAATTGCTCACATGTCCCAAACATGTGAAAAAATAAATAAATTTTGATGGAACCATAATAATTTCATTTTTATCCAAGTTTTAGGACATAATAGTAGCAATTAAATTTTATAGATTAAATTGTGATAAGACCAAATCATAAGAAAAAAGTAATAATTTATATTTAAAATCATTAGTTTTATTGTGTAAATTTAATTAGCACTTTAAGGACACATATTAAACAATAATTCATATTCATGTTTGATTTGGAGCTAGTGAAAGTGATTTATACAAATAATAAAATAAAACAAACATAAAAATAACAATATTTAACATGGTTTGATAAAATTACAACTACTCTAAATCGTGCCACAAGTTCACACAAATAACATTTAAAACATTAGCATTAGGGGTATAAAACCCCCCAAATTGCTGTATTTTAGCAACTGACACACTAAAAGATAGCTTAATTGAGTATGTATATCTAAATATTTTTAGCATATATGAACATTATGTACTTATATTTACAACTTACTATTCATGAGTTGTAAACCCAAAATACTATATTTTATTCTCTCTCTCTTAACTCTTCCTCGTAATTTTGGGTAGGGATCTCTAAATCTCTCTTCTCTTTCAATTCTCCCTTGCAATTTTGGATTGGTGGCACAGATTAGAGTTTGGGTCAATGGCTATGGTTGAAGTTTAGGTTGGTGGTTGTGGTTGTTGTTTGGGTTGGTCGTTTGAGAGAGAAATATATATATTTTTAAATATTATTTGATGTGTAGTTTATATTATTTTTGAGTTGTATGTTAAAATAAGAATTGAGATGTTGGGTATATTATTAAATGGGTTGGTAAAATAGATAAAGTAGTGTTTGAAAATGTGAAATATGTATTTGTTTACATCCTTAGATGTGAATGCTCTTACAAACACAAACTAATCACAAGCCAAAGTCCCATTACACGCTCAATAACTCTCTAACACAAACACTTGAATTACTCTTTTAAAACTTCACTCATGTTCTTCTATGAATCTTCTCATCTCCCCATATGAGAGAAGCCTTGGCTCCAAATTTTATTCAATGATGGATAAGGAATCCATGATTACTTCTTCAATAAGAAAACCTCATCCTTAGGAGAATCATTTTCTTTCACACCAAGAAAACCTAAATAAAATCAAACAAGTATGTAAGACAAATTTTAAAAATTCAATTATAATTTTAGTACACACTTATATATAGATATATATATATATATATATATATATTGTCAAGTTAAGAATTACTATAAAATAGCTCCATGTCCCAAAAGTGTGAAAAAAATATTTTTAATTTTTAATTTTATTTTTTTTTTTATAAATATTTACAACATATTGCTAACTTAGCAATTTGAAACCTAGATCCTTAAGCACTTTGTGCACGAGAATGTGCCAATTTGGCATTGAAAAAATGTTAAATCTTGATGGAACCATAATAATTTCATTTTTATCCAAGTTTTAGGACATAATAGTAGCGATTAAATCTTATAGATTAAACTGTGATAAGACCAAATCATAAGAAAAAAAAATTATAATTTATCTTAAAAATCATTAGATTTTATTGTGTTTCTTTATTAATGAGCACTTTAAGGACACATATTGAACAATAATTCATATTCAAGTTTGATTTGGAGTTAGTGTAAGCGATTCACACAAATAATAAAATAAAAACAAATACACTGTTAACAATATTTAATGTTGTTTGACAAATTAAAAACCTACGTCCACAAGCAACGTCAACTAAAATATATTATCAACTATATGAGCTACTCTTAACCAAACCCACAAGTCACACAAATAACACTTACAAACACAAACTAACTCACAAACCAGTCCTAATACACCCCCAATAACCTTCTAACACAAAAACTTAAATTCAATGTTATGAATACTATTTTGGTGCCTGTTTCAGTTTGTCTATTGGAATGGAATATTTCAGTACCAACCTATTTTGGCGTACCATTTCGTACTATTTCAAAGTTACCACTAGAATATATATATATATATATATATAGGGGCCAGTTATTCAGGAGGTATTATTAAAGCTGTACGAATTAGGCCTCTGGCTCAATCCGATGACATTAACCAATCCGAGAATGGCCAAATGAGGTTATAATAGGAATGGTATAAAGAGAAAAATAAAGATAGTACGAGATAATTTCAACACACGTCCGAGGAGAAAAGTCATCTCGGAAATGAGGATCCGAGGTCAGTAAGAATGTCGTATCACCCTAGACCTTCTTCAAAGTTGCATCACAACTAGGAGTTGGATGTTGGGTAAGGGGTGAGTAAAGGGAGGCAACAAATATCTTCAAAAGATACTACCTCCACATTAAATGCCTCCCAACTAACTCTCTAGCCGCATTAATGTGGAGGTGATACATGAACAGTGGCCAAATAGCCTTACAGCTACTATTTGATGGTTCTGGGAGGAGTTGGATAGGACAAGAAGGAGCTCCTCGAATCTAACCTACATGTGTATGATAGAGATGACACCAAAATTGTAGTATATAGCATGAGAAAGTGGCCTAAAGGAAAAGGATCGGAAAAAATCAAGAAATCTTTGTAAGAATAAGGTGACTCTTGTAGCTTTGTTAAAGTACAAGATATTATAATATAAGCTCCTCAGGTCGTGCCGAGGACGGATTTTCTTATTTACTTGTGTTCAACAATATTTATTCACCAACTTTTATGGTCCATCTTTTGGAGTAAAACTAGTTCTTTTACCCATACTCTATAAATTCATTGTTTGTGCTTGTTGGGTTTAAACCCAATCCTACACTGGGTCTAATCCAAATTCAGTCCTTACAATATATATATCTTATTACTATTATTTTTTAAAGTAATGATATTAACTAATGTTTTTTCTTCTCAAAAAAAAAAAAAAAAAAAAAAAAACTAGTGTATTTAATATAGGGGTTTAAAAAAATTCCTAATCAACTTATCAGAGTAGTTACTATTGCACATCTTTGGTATGATAGTCACTCCACAAGTATAAAATTTTTGTGGGGTGGAGGTGGGGCCAAAGATCGAAGTTCAAGTTTCTAGGAGAAAGTTTCACACACTATACATTTTAATTAGGTTAAAGTAAAATTTCTATTTTAAGTAAAGAAATACTTGTGGAATAATTAGTTGGTTTTTTTTTGTAAATAAATATGGATGATGGGGCATTGTAAAATAGGAAGCTTCCAAGAAATTTTGAAGCCCACGCCATTGTCTTTTCAATGACTTCCTATCTCCTAATTTTTATATTATTTCGCCTTTATTTATTTGTAGTTAGGGGTGGCAAAATTGGACACGATCTGCGAACCCGACACGACACAATACGAAATTAGCAGGTTATGGGTTGAGGCTTAACGGGCTCGTGTCATATTCAGGTTGACACGGCTGACCTGTTTAACAAATAGATTGGGTTAGTGTTGAACACATAAAACATGTTTGGCCCATTTGACCCATGTAATTAAATGACATTTTATCAATATACTCTTTAAACTCTAAGTATATGAACTTATTAGTTATTATGGTTTATTTATTTTGACATTTTGTGATTGGTTATTTGTGATATTGGGATATGCCTTAGTTTTGAATGATTACTTGTAATGTAATTACTCGTTAGTTCTAAATTTTATATTATAAATATTTATTTGTTAATTTTTTCATAATTTTTTTTTCATTTTGATAAAATCTAATAAACAGGTCGACACGACTAACTCGTTTAATAAATGGGTTGTATTAAGGTTGATGAATCTTGACCCGTTTAATAAACATGTCGGGTTAGTATTGACCTATATAGTCGAATACTCATGAGTTGACACGACACGAACCTGACACGCAAATACGAATTGCCACCCCTACTTATGGTCAACTCAATAAATGCAAGTAAAATAATACTTTTCTAAAAACGCCATCTCTAGTTCTCAAGAGAGCTTCTCAACTAGGTTCTAGTTGAGTCTTTGCAAAGACATGAGTTCTAGACTTCTAGAAGGAGGCATACATAAATCATATTATCGTAAGCTTCTCTTGATTTTGTTTTCTTGATTTTTTTACTTCTCACCTCCTCCTCCTCTTTCTCCTTCTTCTTCCTTTTATATTTTCCACCTCACTGTGGCTCATTAGATTTTTCATTTTTCCCTACAATCTGTCAAGTTCTTTTTTTTTTTTTTTTTTTTTTTTTTTTTTTTTTTTTTTTTTTTTTTTTCACCTGAATTTCATTCTAGTCGAATCTATAATTTTGGCTAGTATTTCCTAAAACCACCAGAACACCCCGGAATTTATTCCAGGTTAGAATAGAGGGTATACCATTCCAGTTTGCATGTTGAAAATGTATTTTCTAGCCATTCCGGCTGTAACAAATCGAAATTAATAACTTTACTTAAATTACTCTTTAAAAAACTTTACTCATGTTCTTCTAGGAGTCTTCTCATCTTTCCATGTGAGAGAACCCTTGACTTCAAATTTTATTCAGTGATGGATAAGGAATACACGATTTCCTTTTCAATAAGAAAACTTCTTCCTTAGGAGAATAATTTTCTTACACACCAAGAAAACTTAAATCAAATTAAACTAAAATTTAAGACAAATTTTAACAATTCAATTATAATTGCAGCACACACTTAAAAAAAAAAATACATATATATATATATATAATTTATTTATTTACTTGGATGCACAAATTCAATATAATGTATATAGTTATATACTTTTTTTAATATTCACACATAATTTAGCTTTATATTTTTATAAAAATGTTATTTAATAAATAGTAAATGCAAGTTTTTTTTTTTTTTTTTTGGAGAAGCCATATTAAATGCAAGTTAAAATTTGATTTGAACATGCTTCTCATTGGAACGTTGGAATTGTGAAATGAACTACTGTAAAATAAAAGGTACGCACGTGTACACATGTGCAAATAGTTAAAAATAAGATTTTAATGTATATTTTCATTGGAATTGTCAAATGAACTACTAAAAAAAATATATTCACAATACTTTCACAATAAATTTTAAGAAATAAATTGAAGACAACAAAGTTCCTCTAAAAAAAAATTGGGATAATTACAGTAAACCCACCTGAGGTTAGGCCCGATTACACTATGCCTACCCGTGGTTCAAAACTTATCACTTTGCCCACCTGAGGTACCTTCCGTTAGGGATCTGTTACCCACCTCTCCGTTTGCCGTTAGAAAAACACATTTTTAAAGAAAAACAAACATAACAAAGATCAAAAAGTTAGGACTTTTTATTGCTTAAGAACTTCTTTGAGAACAAAACACAGGAATAGCACAGATCAAATGCTATTCCTGATTAAAAGTGATATCATTGAGCATTTGTTTTTTTTTTTTATAGATCTCTCAAACTTATATTCAAACCAAAACAAACCCAAAAAAAAAAAAAAAAAAAAAATTCCAAATCCCAAAAAACACAAGCCACAAATCCAGGAAAAAATCATATCTCGCCGGCGCGATCTCGCGAAGGCGAGATCGCGATCGACGCTTCGTGAGATCGCGCCGTCGATCTCGATCTCGATCCGGCGCGAGATCGCGATCGACGCTTCGCGAGATCGCGCCGTCGATCGCGATCTCGCCGTCGCGAGATCGCGCCGGCGAGATCGCGCCGTCGCGTTTTTTCTGGATTTGTGGCTTGTGTTTTCTGGGATTTGGAATTTTTTTTTTTTTTTGGGTTTGGTTTGTTTTGAATAAAAGTTTGAGAGATCTATAAAAAAAAAAAACAAAAATAAAAAAAACAAATGCTCAATGATATCACTTTTAATCAGGAATAGCATTTGATCTGTGCTATTCTTGTGTTTTGTTCTCAAAGAAGTTCTTAAGCAATAAAAAGTCCTAACTTTTTGATCTTTGTTATGTTTGTTTTTCTTTAAAAATGTGTTTTTCTAATGGCAAACGGAGAGGTGGGTAACAGATCCCTAACGGAAGGCACCTCAGGTGGGCAAAGTGATAAGTTTTGAACCACGGGTAGGCATAGTGTAATCGGGCCTAACCTCAGGTGGGTTTACTGTAATTATCCCAAAAAAATTATTGTATTTTATTTTGTTTTGAGAAAGGGAGGTCCAATTTTTTTTTTTTTTTTTTTTGAGGAACAGGGGAGGTCCACTTTGCACAAATAAATGAGCCTCTGAAAATGCTCTAAGAATGTCAATCATAGGCTCTCCACCTCTCTCTCTCTCTCTCGCTGGTCTGACTCCCCACCTCATTCGGGTTCCCTCTCTTTCCCAATGATCACAGCAACTCAGCAAAGAAGAAGAAGACAATTTTCCAACCACCAACTCAGCATAACCCAACTATCACCACTGCAACCCAAACCCGCCAAAAAACCCATTCCAAATCCAAACCAAAATCAATAAAAACTAAATCCAACGGAAAAGCCATAAGAAAAATCCATAAGAAAAATCCAACAGAAACTCACATGAAAAACACAATGGAAATCAGTCAAATCTACCGCTGGATCTACCTTGTTGCTGCCGCCGCCACATCTGCCTTGCTGCGATCGCTAGATCCAACCCAAATGGACTTAGATTGACATGGGTTTGTGTTGAAGTGAAGATTTTTGGTTTGTTCATGGAGTTTTCTGGTTTGTTAATGGAGTTTTCCGATGAAGAAATGGGCGAAAGAAGAAAACTTGACCAGTGAAGAAAGATGAGAGAAAGAAGAAAAAGAAAGAAAAATCACCGTGAGAGAGAGAGAGAGAGAGAGAGAGAGAGAGAGAGAGAGAGAGAGAATAGTGTCCAGAAAAGAAAAGTGAGAAAGTGGGTCTGACTAGTAAGGTTGTTGAAATAATTAAAAAAAAATATAAAATGATTATTTAAAAAAATAAATGTGTATAATAGATAAATTGATGTGAATGTTTTGGATAAGTGAATGTGTAAAATAGAAAAAATAGGGTTTTAGTGTAAAACAGATAGAAATTTTTAGACGAATTGATGTAGTTGCTCTTAGCATCCTCAATCAAATGACCAAAAGAAGCAAAAGAAGGTTCTTCACTCCTTAGGGACTTTATTACTCTCTCAGAGTCTCCCTTAAGGATAATGGAAGAAAAACCGACTTCTTGCGCAAAATATATAGCTCTCACAGCAGCCAAAGCCTCAACTTCATCCATTGAGGAAGGTAAATGAACAGATTCCGACATAGAAGCCATAACCTGTCCAAGATCATCCCGGATAACAACTCCTATCCCAGCTGAATTACTCTCCTTAAACATAGCACCTTCAAAGTAAACTTTAAAATACGGGTGAGGGGGAGGAGAACACAGCACTCTAGATGATCCATGTGAAGTTAGAGCTGGTAAAATAGCAGGGAGAGTGTGTATAAAATTTGCATGAGCTGCAATTGCATTAGGGAGAACTTGAGAGATGGGGAAAGGCTTATCTGAAGTGTGAAGTAAATTCCTCCTTGACCAGATTGTCCACACGATGACTGCAAACACTTCTAAATTCTTCCCTTATTTGGCATTGACAATTTTAATTACCTTAATTAAATACTACTAGCCTCATCACACACACTTTGCGCGTGCGATGAGTTTTTTTTTTTTTTTTTTTGTGTTCTTATTTTGTAGGAAAAAAAAAACTTGTGTTTTTACTTTATATATATTGATGGAGAAGCAGAAAATAATCCATCTCCAGTTCGTCCAAATGGCTCATCCAAAGCCTACAGAGCAGGTTGGTCCAAGAATCAACCCAAAAGAAGGAAAAACGTTCATGGACAATAACACTACTTTCTATCAGTTAAGTCTCCCATGGACGACATGCTCGTCCATGGAAAATCATCAGATATCCTTGGACGACCAAACCGTCCTACACCAGACGGACGAATGCGCAACACTTAGAACTTTTGACTCTCTATAGCGGTTACTAAACTCGCAACTATCTCAACGAATTCATCAAATAAGTTAACTTCTGTTAGCGGTTACAATTTTAGTAACCGTTGAGAAAGTTAACACCGGACTCGTTGGCTTCCACAAATCTTGGGGAGGTTATTGGACAAATAACCATCCCAGGATCCCTATATAAAGGACCGGTCTAAACCCGACAGAGGTAAGATTTTTTTGAGACATTATTCCCAAATACTTGGAACTTCCTTCTCTGCGAGGCTAACTTTTCCATCGGAGGGGGTTCGGTCGGTCTTCTTCGGTCTCCTCTTTGACTGTGTTTGCTTCTTTGTAGGCTTTCAACCGCTTCAGTAGCCCACCGAAGCCAGATCATCCATCTTATTGATTCGGAGCGATATCAGTTGGCGCCGTTTGTGGGAAGAGATTGTTTTGCGACTTTCTTTTCCGCGACAAAGGGTTAGGATGGTCAGGACCAGGTCGAGGGCTATTAGCCCTAGCCGTCAGGGAAGCAGAGGCGCTTTAAGTGATCCCCAGCGTGATCGCCAATCTGCGCCAGTCATGCAGACATCGTCCGTTCAGCATGTGCAATCCATGGTGGTTGCAATGGCGGAATTGACTCGCCAAAACCAAGAGTTAAGAATGGAGATCAATCAGAGAAGACAGACACGTGAAGAACATGAAGGAGGAGGACAAACACAAGGTCATGGTGACAAAGAGAATATTGAGATCGGAAATTAGTTTAGAGGCACCACTTCACGGACGGTGCCACACTTGAAAGAAGAGATGGACCAAATGAAGAAAGTCATGGAGGAAATGAAAGAGAACATGAGGAGGACGAATCCTATAGAAGACTTGGTCCACAGAACTGACTCTCCTTTTACGGCTTCCATCAACGGCCATCCTCTACCATCAAAGTTCAAACTGCATTCCCTGGACTCGTACGATGGGACGCGTGACCCATTTGATCACATTACTACATTCAAGACAACGATGCACCTTCAGGGGTCCCTGATGAAATCATGTGTCGAGCCTTTCCTACTACCCTTAAAGGCCCGGCACGAGTTTGGTTCTGCAAAATACCCCTAGGTTCTGTAGGTTCTTTCGAAGAGTTGAGCAAATTGTTTGTTAACAATTTCATCGGGGGACAGAGACACAAACGTTCTTCGTCCAGCATGCTGACCATAGAGCAAGGGGAAAATGAAAGCCTGTGATCATTCATCACTCGCTTCAACAGAGAAGCCCTTAGTGTGGACGAGGTAGATGACAAGCTTCTATTGGCAGCCTTCCACAACGGGATTAATTCTGACCTATTTATCCACAAGTTATATGAGAAGGAGCCTCAAACCATGGCTGAGCTCGTCCATTCAGCTCAGAACTTCATGAATGCAGAAGATGCGATCATAGCCAAGAAGAGGAAAAGAGCTGAAAGGATGGAAGCACACCCAGCACGCCATTCAGAACAAGGCCCTTGCCCAAAGAAGGGACAGACGGAAGATAAGAAGGAACGAGATAACAGGAAGACGAGTTCTTTGGGAAGAGGCCAGAACTATACGCCCTTGAATGCTCCACTTGATCAGGTTGCTCATGCAAATCAAAGATGACCTTTCTCTAAAATGGCCAGAGAAGATGAAGGGAGATCCCAATAAGCGCAATAAGAATAAATATTGTTACTTTCACAGGAACCATGGGCATGACATGGATGAGTGTTATGACCTGAAATAGCAAATTGAGAATCTTATCAGACAAGGAAAGTTGAGGCACTTCGTTGGAAGGGATCATAAAGATGAGAAGTTGAAAGGTCAAATGGAGGAATCATCCCGGCCCCTACTAGGAGAGATAAGGATTATCATCGGAGGAAACTCGATAGGGCAATCTTCCAAGTCGAAGAAGACGTATCTCAAAGTGGTGCAAAACGTCCAGCTCTCTGGACGATCACCGAAGACGAGATCAATGGACGAGCCTGCCATTTCCTTCACCGACGAAGACGCTGAGAGGATCCATCACCCGCATGACGATGCGATTGTCATTACATTGCTTATTGCAGATTATACAACCAGGAGAGTGTTAGTTGACAATGGAAGCTCAGTAGACATGTTGTACTACCCTACCGTCCAACAGATGAGACTTGGGCGGGATTAACTTCGTCCATTTCGCTCACCATTGATAGGATTCGGAGGAATGAAGTTGCAGCTAGTGGGCACCATTACATTACCGGTAGTGGTAGGGTCATACCCGCAACAAATAACTAAGGAAGTCAATTTCCTCGTGGTAGACTGTACGTCTTCATACAATGCCATTATTGGAAGACCGACTCTGAATAGTTGGAAGGCGATAACATCTACCTACCATCTATCAGTCAAATTCCATACGGAGTATGGGATAGGGCAAGCACAAGGAGATCAGTTGGCAGCTAGAGAATGCTACTTAGCCATGATGGCTTTGGACGAACAGGTGCAGAAAATGAGCATCGAGGAAAGAAGGGTTGTTGTAGAGCTCACGGAAGTATTGGAAGATGTTCTTTTGCAAGGAGATGATCCCGAGAAATTTACCAGAATTGGAACAGGTATGAAGGAAAAGGCAAGAAAAGACCTCATCCAGTTCTTGAGAAAGAGTATCGACGTTTTTGCATGGAGTCATGACGACATGTCAGGAATCGACCCAAATGTGATCACTTATCGATTGAATGTGTACCCCTTTTTTAAGCCTGTTTGTTAAAAGAAGAGGGTATTCGCTCCCGAGCAGGACAAGGCGATCAAGGAAGAGGTTCAGAAACTGACCACGGCACAGTTCATTAAGGAAGTCTATTACCCGGATTGGTTAGCCAATGTGGTGATGGTGAAGAAAGCAAATGGAAAGTGGAGAATGTGCGTAGACTTCACTGACTTGAACAAGGCATGTCCCAAGGATAGTTATCCTTTGCCACGCATTGATCAATTGGTGGACTCTACGGCTGGCCATCAGTTGCTGAGCTTCATGGACGCCTTCTCAGGATATAATCAGATCAAGATGGATGAAGCTGATCAGAAAAAAACTTCCTTCATTACCAGTCAAGGCTTGTTTTGCTACAAAGTGATGCCCATCAGTTTGAAGAACGCAGGGGCAATTTATCAAAGGTTGGTAAATCACATGTTTCGTCCACAGATAGGACGGAATGTGGAGGTTTATGTCGACGACATGCTTGTGAAGAGCATAGATGAGGGAAGCCATCTGGACGACCTACAGGAAACCTTTGAAACACTTCGGCGGTATAAGATGAAGTTGAACCCAAGCAAGTGTGCATTCGGAGTATCGTCAGGAAAGTTTTTGGGGTTCATGGTTTCGCAAAGAGGAATCGAGGCGAATCCAGACAAGATCCAAGCTATATTGGACATGGTGCCACCGAAGAGTATCAAGGAAGTCCAATCCCTCACTGGACAAGTTGCCGCTTTGAAAAGATTTGTTTCGAAAGCCACAGAAAAATGTTTACCTTTCTTCAAAGTCCTCAGGAAGGCATTTGAATGGACGGACGAATGTCAAAGGGCCTTCCAAGACCTGAAGGACTATCTCAAAACTGCCCCATTATTAAGTCCGTCCGTGCAAGGAGAAGAACTGTACCTATACTTAACGGTGTCCCTACACGCCGTAAGTTCAGCTTTAATTAGAGAAGAGGGGAAAGTACAAAAACCTATGTACTACACTAGCTGGGCACTCAGAAGAGCAGAGGGAAGGTATCCGCTTATAGAGAAATTGGCTTTTGCACTGATAACAGCTTCTAGGAAGTTAAGACATTACTTCCAAGTTCATGTCATCAATGTCATGACGAACCATCCGCTTAAGAAGGCAATGAACAAGCTGGAAGCCGCAGGACGGCTGATTCAGTGGGCGGTGGAACTTAGTGAATTCGACATTCGGTACCAACCGAGAAATGCAATAAAGGCTCAAGCCCTAGCAGATTTCATCGCAGAGTTCACTCCGAGTTACAAGGATCTTAGGGAAGGAGAGTACAATAACAAATGGGTCGTCCATATAGATGGGTCGTCTACATTGTATGCTGGAGGAATAGGAGTTGTTTTGCAGTCTCCAGAAGGAGACAAATTAAAGTACAAGGCCTGTTTGCAATACCAGACTACTAATAATGAAGCCCTTTTAAAGGGGTTGGAGTTGGCCAAGTCCGTAGAAGCAGACTCAATACTTGTCTTGGGAGACTCTCAATTGGTCATAGGCCAAGTAAATGGGACATGCGAAGCCAAGGAAGACAGAATGAAGAAATATCTAAGGAAGGTAGTGCACCTTGTAAAGAAATTCAAGAAAGCTGATTTTGTTCAAATCCCAAGGGAAGAGAATGTGGAAGCAGATATTCTGGCGAAGGAAGCGTCTGTGAATGAAGCGTTGGACAAGTTAGATGAAGTACACTACATGCCAAGTATAGACCTTCCAGAAATGATGCAGATAGAGGGTGACGGGAATTGGATGACCCCAATAGTGTCGTACTTGAAGGACGGAAGGCTTCCAGAAGAGAAGGACGAAGCTAGGAAGCTCAGGGTCAGATCAGCCAGGTACGTACTCATGGACGAAGTGTTATACAAAAGAGGTTTTTCTCAACCTTTCTTAAGATGTTTGGCTCCGGACGAGGCAAACTACATGTTAAGGGAGGTTTATGAAGGAGCATGTGGAAACCATTCGGGAGCTAGATCACTCGTCCATAAAGTCATCCGTAGCGGATTCTATTGGCCGACCATCCAAGCTGATGACAAGGCATATGTCAAAGTATGTGATCAATGTCAACGCTTCAGCAACATTCCCAGACAGCCAGCAGAGTATCTCACGCCAATGATGGCCCCTTGGCCTTTCGTACAATGGGGACTGGACATTTTGGGGCCCTTTCCAACTGGAACTCAGCAAATGAAATTTCTGGTTGTAGGAATAGATTACTTCACAAAATGGATGGAAGCCGAACCCTTAGCAAAAATCACACAGTAAAATGTCAAGAACTTCGTCTGGAAGAACATTGTATGCAGATTCGGGGTACCTAGAGTACAATGGACGACAGTTTGACAACACACCTTTCAGGGAATTTTGTGAACAGCTTGGAATGAAGTACCATTACTCCTCACCCTCCCACCCACAGGCCAACGGACAAGCAGAAGTAGCAAACCGATCCTTGTTGAAAATCATCAAGGTTCGGCTCGAAGGGGCAAAGGAAGTATGGCCGGATGAGTTACTAGGTGTTTTATGGGCTTCTAGAACGACAGTGAGAACTCCAACAGGGGAAACTCCTTTTAAACTTGCCTATGGGAGTGAGGCAGTTATACCGACAGAAGTACACATGACGAGCCATAGGGTGAGGAAGTATCAAGCTGAAGAAAATGAAGAACAGCTCCGTCTTAACCTTGACCTTATGGACGAAGTCAGGATGGATGCAGAACAGAGGACAGCGAGGTACAAAAACCTTATGGCAAGACAATATGATGCCATGGTGAAGCCTAGGCGTTTCAACATCGGAGATCTCGTCCTGAAGAGGGTTACCTTGGCAACAAGAAACCCGGCCTACGGGAAACTTGGGCCAAATTGGGAAGGACCTTATAGGGTTATCAACTGCAAGAGGCAAGGGTCCTACTATTTTGAAGCTTTAGATGGGCGGAGGCTAGAACATCCTTGGAATGTTGAACACCTAAGGAAATACCATCAATAAGTGCCAACTCTTGACAAAAGTGGTCTTGGACGAGATAGCTAGACGAGCAGAAGTAATGTTTATTTACTACTATTATTTGTTTTTAAATATTTTAATAATCCCCTAGAAAGTACATTAGTGTTTTCACTTTTGTGCTATTCATGGACGATTTGGTTTGTATTTTTAATTCAATTAGGCACCAGCTCACGAGCATGTGCCATGCCTGTGGACGAATGTTTACATAAGTCTGGATTTTCAAATATATATATGATGTGTTTTCAAGTATATTATTGGAATCCTTTGTATGTTCATTCAGATTGATCCACAAAAAAGAAACATAAGCATGGACGAATGAAAACCTTGGACGCAAGGATATGCCGTCCATAAGCTTTCCTCAAAAGGAAAAATTAAACAAGGTACATCCGTCTAAAGCATGAGACGAGATGAAACCTAAGCCAAAAATAAGGTACATCCGTCCAAAGCATAAGACGAGATGAAACCTAAGTCGAGGGTATATCCGTCTAAAGCTCAAGACGAGATGAAATCCGAGAAGTGTCCGTCCAAGACACAGACGAACAAAGACTTCAAAACTAGCTTAACGATCCATTGCATTGGACGAGAAATCGTTGTGAAGTCTAATCAAGGACGACAAAATGATCGTCAATAATTTTGAATGATGAATAAAATCTAATAAAAAAGGAAGTCATTCATAGACGAACTATACATAAGCTGAAAGGAATCAATTTGCCCTATCTTGGTGATGTAATAAAAAATTCACCCTCATATTCAAGACGAGGCGAATTGAATTCCAGGGTGGACGAACCACATAATCACATGATATGATTATTGAGAATAAAAATTCCATACATAAAGCTGAAAATGTATGTATTCAAACACATTGGAAGGTGAGAATAGGAAATATTCATTTTTTCATGAAATTTAAAGAAGGGTGGATGACCCACGTCCAAAAACCCCTTAAGTTGTGAAAAATGAAACTGTATATAAAACTCGTCCAAAATCCTGGACGAGATAATTGTACTTGTATGAACTTAAAAAAAAAAAAAAAAAGTAAAAAGCCCAAAACAACGGGCACTTCCATGAAAAAGCAAATAAAAATAAATTTTCTAAGGAAAATGATTTCACTTGGGCACGCTCGTCTTAGGGTCGTCCTGAGTGACTTCAGTATTAGCGTCGTCCATTATGTTGACGTCCTCAGAACTCGTCTGCAACAGGGAACTCTCTGTAGCAAAGGGAAGCTTGAAGGAATTGAAGTCCAAGTCAGGATATGCCTCCTTAGCATCAGCACGGAAGTCTTCATAGCCAGCTGCATAATGGCTGTCTAGACGATTCTTATACTCGTCAGACTTCTTGAAGGCTGCAATAGCTTCTTCACGAGCCTTCTCCAAGGACGAAGCAAACTCTGAAACTTGTCGTTCGAGATGGACGATACAGGTATCCTTCTCTAAGTTGTCAGCTTTAAGCTCTTCCACTTCGTTCTTCAGCTTCGTTTCGCTTCCTTGCTGACGATTAAAATCCTCAGTCAACCTAATGACCTCCCCCTTCTTGAGCAAAACCTCATGGCTTAGCTCCTTAGCCGTCTTAGCCTTTGAAGCAAACTCCTTGGCTTGGCAGGTTGCTGTATAAAACTTTGACATAGCCTGCATTTGGACGAAAGGGAGTTAGACATTTCATTCAAGATAAAATGTTTACACACAAGGATGAGGAAGAGACTTACCTTGAAAAGGTCATGGATGCCAGAGCATTCAAACTTCTTCACTAACATGTTGTAACTTTCGTTAACTTCACGTTCAGTGATGATCCCTTTGAACGTCCACCATGCGTAACCCTCGTCCAGAACCAAATTGGAAGGACGATCAGAGGGCTCAGACAGGCTAGGCTTGCGAGAAGCTTTGGGAGGAGGGGGAGGATCGGACTGGACGGGATGAACTGTTTGGACGGGCTCCACGTCCACCAGAGGTTCGTCCAAGTTCACTGTTGGTGGTACGAACTTGGGGACCTTTGGAAGGGAAGTCTTACTTGACTTTTGTTTCTTGGGGCCTCGACGACTTGGGAGGTCATCCAGGTCCACAACACTTGATATTGGCTTAGACTTCCTCTTCCCAGCCTGGACGGAAGCCACTTTGCCAGTGGGAGCAGCAACATTCTCATCCCCGCTAGTCACTGTTTTCTCTTTATTTTCCCGCATCGTGCTTATCCCTATGACAAGGAAAATTAATCAGAAAAAATAATTAAAAAGAAAAGAAAAAAAGAAAAGAAAAGAGAGTTGAAATAATAAAATACAGTGGACGACACTTACTTCGACGAGTGAGCTTCTCGTGACTTAAGTTCTCAGCAGTAGGCACTGGACCAAGTCCCCAAGCTGCTAGACGATTAAGAGTAACCAAGTCGTGGAAAGTCCTTCCTGGAAAGGTGCGAACCACTTTTATCCGGTCCAAGAAAAACTTGTCCAAGTGTGGACGAACAACAGCTGCATCACCAAGAGAAAGGGTTAGATGATTGACAAATGGAAAAAATTAAAGGACAAACAAGATAAAATGGAAAGAAAAACATACCCTCAGGACGAAGACGACCTAGAGGGCTGGTAAAAGGTGGGAAGAGGGAATTACCCACATCATTTGGGTCCCCAGTCCAATTTCCAGAAATAATAAAAAATTCTTTTTTCCAAAGTCGGTCAAACGAGCTACGGCCCTTTATTAAACTGTAATATGAACCTCTAGACGAGAACTGGTAGAAACCAGTAGATTTTTTGATTTCTGAGGGCTTATAACAGTAAAGGAACTCGTCCACTGTAATTGGACGGTCCCCTTCCAATGCCTCACGCCATAACACTTGAATGGCAACTATCGTCCTCCAACCATTGGGGTTGAGCTAGTTTGGTCCAATACCCAACCTTTGGAAGAGGTCTCTGCAGAAAGAATTTAGGGGAAACCTAAGACCAGCTAAAAGGTAAGAAGCGTATACCCCTAAGCCAGAGGAAGGAGAACAACACCATTCTTCGGCCTTGGGTAGACGAGGGTTAAGCTCTTTAGGGATTTGATATCTATCTACAAGAATTTTCAACTTAGCTGCGTCTAAGGTGGATGCTACCTCTGGGGCACAACTATAGATGACATCTTCATCGTCCTCTTCCTCATCTCAAGGAGGACTAGATGGCTGTCTGGACGAGCTAGCCCCAGATCCAAAAGCCGCCCTACGTCATAGTTCCTGAAATTCCTCTAAGGGAATACCAAGAACCCCAGACGAGTAATGCTCGTCTGAGGAATCACTACAGGACGAACTATCTACACTACCCTCACTCCCAGAGGAACCGTCTTGGTACTCGTCTATCTCCCTCTCTAAACTACTAGACGAAGACATGGTTGAAATGTAGAAAAGACTTGAGAACCTAAAAAAGAAAGAGGAAATACCTTATGGAACTAGGACGAGAGCTAAACGAGGCTCTTGGACAAGATGGCAGAAGAGAGAATGAGGAAAAAGTAAGGGGCATGAAAGAGAATGCACTATTTATAGGCCCCAGCAACAGGATCAACGAAACAACGCTCGCCACTCAGAAATTGACACGTGGCAGTTCCTTTGGGAAACGGGATCGACACGATTGGCCAACCAACAGCTTCGCAACACGTGGCGTACGAAAAAGTGAAAATTTGTGAAAATCACAACAATGTCCTGGACGACCCTTTGAACAAAGGGGCAACTGATGGAGAAGCAGAAAATAATCCATCTCCAGTTCGTCCAAATGGCTCGTCTAGAGCCTACAGAGCAGGTTGGTCCAAGAATCAACCCAGAAGAAGGAAAAACGTTCATGGACAATAACACTACTTTCTATCAGTTAAGTCTCCTGTGGACGACATGCTCGTCCATGAAGGTCGTCCATGGACAATCATCAGATATCCTTGGACGACCAAACCTCCTACACCAGACAGACGAATGCGCAACACTTAGAACTTTCGACTCTCTATTGCGGTTACTAAACCCGCAACTATCTCAACGAATCCATTAAATAAGTTAGCTTCCGTTAGCGTTACAATTTTAGTAGCCGTTGAGGAAGTTAACTCCGGACTCGTTGGCTTCCACAAATCTTGGGGAGGTTATTGGACAAATAACCGTCCTAGGATCCCTATATAAAGGACCGGTCTAAACCCAACAGAGGTAAGATTTTTCTGAGACACTATTCCCAAATACTTGGAACTTCCTTATCTGCGAGGCTAACTTTTCCATCAGAGGGGGTTCGGCCGGTCTTCTCCGGTCTCCTCTTTGACTGTGTTTGCTTCTTTGTAGGCCTTCAACCGCTTCAGTAGCCCACCGAAACCAGATCATCCACCTTACTGATTCAGAGCGATATCATATATAATTTTTACTTTGAGAATTTAATTTATAAATGAATAAAGCAATTTTAAAAATCAACAAGAAAGTGACCTTACTTTTTAGGCTATGTATTAGGAGGAGTTAAAGTTATTGTATTTTTATCGAATTATCTTATAGTTTCGTCTCTACTTAAACATAGGATTGTAGGAGTATTTTTGAACAAAAAAAATGAAGAACCCAAACATGTGAAGCCCCTTAAATAATAGTATAGATAATTATGATGATGACATCTAACATATTTGCCAAAAAAAAAGAAAGATTAATGACATCTATGTTCTAACAATCCTAGACTTCTAACATCCATTTCTCTACTAATATTAGCGGTAGCCTTTGCTTTTGACTTTTGAGTGAGACCCATTTTGCATCGTGAGTACGCACATTATTTCGGATCGATCCTCCTTCCTTATAATGTCCACAAAATTTCCAGTTTCATCTCCTTCCTAATTTCAAATCTGAAAGCAAAGCAAAACAGGGGCAAAGGCAATTTCTCAAAAGCAACAGACTAAGGGGCCGTTTGGATTGAGTTTTTTGATAACTCAATTCTCTGTTTCCATAACTCATAACTCAAAAATGGTGGGACCCATAGTAAAAAGGTTGTTTGGCCAAACGATAACTCTGTTTCCATCACTCAATTCTCTGATTTTTGAGTTATGAGTTATGGAAACTGAAAACAACAAAAGGCTGTTTTCAGTTTCCATAACTCATAACTCAATGGCATTTCCGTAAATAAACACACATGAGAGACCCACAGCCGCAACTTTTGACCACCTTTTGACCTTTTTTTTTTTTTTTTTTTTTTTTTTTTTTTTTTTTTTTTTTTTTTTTCCTGGGTTGGCTGTTCGGTTTCTGGGTTGGCGTTGTTTTTTTTTTTTTTTTTTTTTTTTTTTTTTTTCTTTTTTCTTTTCCTTTTCCTGGGTTGGCTGTTCGGTTTGGTTTTTTTTTTTTTTTTATATATATATATTAGCTTCGGTGAGTTGGGTGCTAAAAAAAAAAAAAAAAATACTGTACTGGCTGACAGGTGTGGGACCCATGAATAGTGTGAAAAAATTGAGTGATGAAAATAAAAGTGATGTTGCCAAATGAGTGTGAAAAAATGAGTGATGAGTGATGAGTGATGAGTTATGAGTGATGAGTGATGAGTGATGGAAATTGAGTGACGGAAATTGAGTGATGAAAAACCCTTACCCAAACAGGCCCTAAACTTGTTGTCCGGTTCACACCTAACCCCCCTCACAAAAATAAATTGTACTTGAAATTTAATACTTCCGTTCCATTGGAGGAGGTCCTAACCCCACCCACAAAGTTAAATTGTACTTGAAATTTAATACTTTCGTTCTATTGGAGGTATATCATGTTTCTGTGCCATGAGTCCTCCCTCCTATTTGAGGGGAAAGACTCATGTTACGGAATCATTATGTGTTTTCTCCTATTATTGGACTATTGCTGAGAAGAGATAGGTTTCTTATTTTGAACTTTCTTAGAACTTTCCTCCCTGTGGGTAAAAAGTGTGTGAAAATATGTGTAATGTTGTTTAAAATGTTCAAAAGTGTGTTCAAACTAAGTTACTAAACACCCCCTATTTGTATGAGGCATACTTTGAGAGTTGAGAGAGAGGTTAGTTCTAATTAATAGCAACAGTTGTAAACACGAGACGAGAAGACGAAAATGAAGAGCTATATATATATATATATATATATATATATATCTAGGCAAAACTTATAAAAAATCTAATTAGATTTTACAACTGAAGTTCAATTTTGCTCCATGTGTCCTAAATTATTTATTTTTGGAGAGAGTTTTATATTTCTTAATTTTGGAGTCAAATGTGGGATCAAATCATAAATATCTATTCAAGTGAGTTATTGTGTACAAAAACCAAAGAATCTAGAATTAATAAACATTAAAAAATTAAAAAAAAATGAGCAATTTACATTTTCTATTTAATAATATTCTTACAAGACTTTTAAATATTAAAAAAAAAATAAGAATGACTATCAATAATATTTAAATTATATATGTAAAAATTATACTATGCATTTTAATGTATATCTTTTAGTATATTCATGCATATATATAGGATTACAAGTTAGTTTGAATAATTTTGAAGTGAGATCGAAACACTCCTTGGAGGAGGCGCTTCAGAAATAGAGGAAGTTGTGTGGATTTGTGAAGAACCCAAAGCGAAGGTTTCATTTCACACAACTTCCTCCATTTTTGAAGCGTGGCACCAATCTAAGTGGAGTCTAAGAGTGCGTTTGGATTGGGCGTTTTCTGCCCAATCCTGCGTTTGCGTTTTTCCAAAACATTTTTTTTTCACGCGTTTTGGAGCGTTTTGGGTGTTGCGGCTACTGTTCATGCACTGTTCAATGAACAGTAGCCGCAAACTTTGACTTTTCAAATTTTTTTGGACCAATCACAGCACATCGTGTACTGTTCACGGACCCACAAATTTCACTTTTCAACAACTTTTTCATTAAAAATGGGTCCCACGATACTATTCACACATTTAAAAATTCTTTCGCTACAGTGTTTTTCAGTTTTCAGTTTCAGTTTTCAGTTTTCAGCTGTATCCAAACGGACCCTAAATATGTTGTACTACTCTCCTTGCTTCACGCTATACTCCACAAATAAAAAGTTGACACATGTCCACCTATTTAATTAGATGCTAATTTTTTGCCCTTTTTTTATATTTCAAACACTTCTTTTCCTAAAAAAAATTAAATAAAAAACCAAATACATGTTCACCAGTCTCCATCACCGATCCACTACCACCAACTTCGCCAACTCCACTAGAAAGAAATCACCAATGTTATCATCAACCATCCACTATCACCACCAGGTCCACACCTCAGTCAGTCAGTCAGTTACCAAAAAAAGAAAAACCTGACACATCTTCATCAATCACAAAATGTTCATTAAATGTAGCCTTGATAGCCTTAGTCCACCAAAATGAAAACTTTTTTGGGGGTCTTAGTGGCCACACCATTTGAAGCCAGCCCATTATCTACCAATACATCACTCCCATCTTCTCTAATCCGTTATTGTCTCCAAAACGAACCTGAACCGAGGCATACCAATTGGAATTCTCTTACAAAGGAACTTTATAGATCCGTTAAAGTCATTGGCTTTTCAATCTAATACTTTCTGTGTGGTTGTTTGGTGGTAGACCGGTGGTGGCGGATTTAAGTTATTTATTTATTTTTGGAAACTAAAACAAGAAAAGGAAAAAAATAGCATCTAATTAAATAGGTGGACATATGTCAAATTATTATTTGTGGAGTATAGAATGGAGTAAGGTAAGTTGGATAGAAGATTTGGACTCATCTAAGCGTTACGATGCCTAGGCTATGCCATGCCGCACCAACCGGATCTCACCTCTTTTTCTCTCTTTCATTAACTATTTGTTTTATTTATGATTCGGTTTATTTCGTTCAACCAAATACAGAAACACTGCAAGAAACAGTGTCCACAGCATCAAATTAAAAGCTTACAGAAATATATATACGTCACATATTACCAAAGGAATTCAATTTCGTGTAGAAAACGAAAGAAAAATTCATTCTTCTTCTTGAAATAAAACCTCTATAGTTCTTCTACCTAAATCTTCATTCCTACAATCAATAAAGCTGGAATTTGAAATTGAAATCTTGGAATTCCTCATAGCCTATCTTATTGGAATAAATTGGAATCTTCATTTATAATAAATATATTCAGACATGGTGTTCAAAATTCAAATTTCAATTGATTAAATGAATTCTTCAAAGTTTGAAATTCAAATCTCTAACAGCCATACGCACGTACCGTGCCAATTGCCAAGCTTTGTTTTCACAAAGAAGAAAATGAAAGATGCACCAGACAAAGAGAAAGTCAGTCGGAGTATTATTATATGATCAAAGGACAAAATTGCTCTGATATGAGTCTCCACGTAACTGCTCTCGTTTTTGAAACCCGACTTGTTCTTTTTAATTTTATACGTTCTTCTTTATCTGCCTTTTCTTCCGCGTTTACAAACCATACACCTTGAATTGAACTTTTGTTTTTTGTTTTTTTGTTTTGGTTCCAAGAGTGGCAATAGAAAATTCATTACACAACCTTTGCTTTGTCACAATAGGTTGTCCCTCATTCTGGTTTAACTAATCTCCGTCTGAGGTTGCCAATCTCCTTTTCTAGTTAAAAATGACACCTCCTTCTTAAAAGCGAAAGCAAGTAGACAGTGAGTTCACGAGTTCAAAACTCACGAGTTATGAGTGTAAATTCAAAATGCTCTAGTTGAGTTGAGGGTGTAATTGCAATTAATTAATTAAGTTTTTTATCAAATGCCGTCCATAAAGAGGATCGCCTGCTTTTAAATTGTATTTGCAAGCCCAATTATTGAATAGCCTGACTTAAAACATGATCAACTTTACGTGTCGCTGAGGGAGACTTAAAAAAAAAAAAAAAAAAGAGTAATAGTAAGAAGAAGCAATACCATTTAAAAAGTAAAAAGGCGGCAAGCCGCTTTTCAATCTGTGGTGAGAAAGCATGCCACCTTTTGGACCATATAGGTGTTGTTTGCACCGACTTGCAAGTTTGGCTTTGAATTTTTTTTCTTTGAATGAAATTTTGTATTATATTATATAAGGGTGTCAAATGGACGGATTTGGGATGAATATAATTGGGTTGGGTATATAAAACTCATTCACCCATTTAACTAATTGTTGCTAACCCAAATTCAACCCAACCCAATTATAATGAGTAAACCCCAATTCACCAAATTACCCAATTATCAAAATGCCCATAAACATAGTAACAGCATAGAGACAGGAAAATAGAGGAATGTCCACAATTTGGTTGCTGAGCAAATTTAGAAAAATAAGGAAATGAATTTTGGAAATTGGATTCCAATTATTTACAAACTGAAAACCAACACACAAAAAAAAAAAAAAAAGAAAATGGTTTCTCCTCCTCCTCCGAAACCCCCAAGCTCTTCATCCACCCTAACCCGGCCCGGACCTGAATCTACGGCATCGCGTGTCGGGTCAAATACCTTGTTGATTCGCCGGAGAACATTTGGGGATGCCTCGACGAGTCCATGTTCATCGAGTCCACCGAGTCCATGTTCGTTGAATTTTCCTCTACTACACCATTAATGGCAGATTGTCAAGAGCTTCAAGTTTCAAATCTCGTAGCGGAGCCGCGAGCGGTTGTTGGAGTGAGAGCTTTTGATTTTGGCGTACGTTGATGCATTGGCTGGCGTCGCCATCATCGACGAGATTCACCCCAATCAAGTTCTTCCCATCGATCACCCAATCATTTCCAACTTCAATTTCGTCTAGAATTTCTCTCAAGGTTTGGAAAATGCTTCCTTCGATGCTTCAAACCGCTAGAAATGGACTCTAGTGAGCTCTATTTTAATGCTTTTGTTAAAGATATTAATGAAATTGGAATGCATTTGGTTGCCGAGAAAAGTTAGGGAAACAAAATACGAAAATTAGAGTCTAATTTTGTCAGGGTTGGGTTTTATTTATTTATTGTTATTATTTTTTTTTATAATATGGGAAGGGTTAGGTTGAATTTGGGTATATTATTTTTGGGTTAAATGGGTTTTTAGTCAAAACCCAATAATTATTGGGTCTAATTAGGTTGATACCCCTTTAACCCAACTAATAATTGGATGAATTTGGGTTCAATTAGAGTGGGTGGGTTTGGGTGGACAAATGAGTTTAGGTTTACTTTGCCACCCTTAGTAACCTGTGAGCGATTAGGCCAAAACTATAGATCTATCATTAGCATTTTATTATATAAGAATCTATTACTTTTTTTGTAAAAATAAAAGTTGATGATTATTTTATGTCATGATGGCTATTTAATTATTTTATTAATTTATTAGTTGATAAAAACTGATGCCTCGCTTAAAAAGTGTATTATATATATTTAACGAGTTTAACATAATATTGAATTATTTCATTGAATTTTGATTAATTTGTGGTGAGCAATGCATAATAGATTTTTACATAATATTGTATTATAATAAATTTTCAATTATTTACAAAGATTATTTGACATATATCATCATTAATTATGATTTTGACTTTTATTTAATATAAAAAGTAGAATTTTATGATTTGCCAATAGTCATTAGCTCAACAAACATTTTTTAGTGTTTCTAATTAAAAAGTCCTGAGTTTAAATCTTCTACTCTTAATTATTGAACTATCAAAAAACAAATAGAATCTTACAATCCTCAAAACCCCTTATCGGTTCTACTTAAGATCCTGATTTTAATAATCATGGTCATAGTAGTTTTGCTTTCCTCATCATGGTTTTGAAATCCAGACCAGACCGGTCGGTCGGACCGCGGTAACTGGAAACCGTTCATCATTCCGGTTTTTTAAACTACCAAAACCGGAAATTTTAAATTTTCAAGGAACCTTTCGACCCGCGGTCAAACCGCCCGGTTTTCAAAACCGGACACGGGTCTGACGGTTCCTAAAAAATCACAAAACAAGCATAGCTCAAAATAATCTCCAACATCAGATCTTCCCAGAAAAAGAAAAAAAGGAAAACAAGTAAAAAAAAAAAAAGGAATAGAAGACTATGGAAGAAAGGCTACAAATCTGCTTCTGGCTTCTGCATATGCATCTACATTTGTATCTGCATCTGCATCTACATCTGCTTCTGCTTCTTCTTTATTTGTTGAAAAATTGTGGAAGGAGACTGCTGTTTGTTTGAAAACTGTGGAAGAAATAACAGAGGTAGAGAGAGGTGGAGGTTGTTCGGAAAGCAAAAAGAATAGAAGACAAAAGTCCATAAGGTTTGAAGTCTGATCATGTGGTGTGGCTTGAGGAAACGTGTAACTTTTATCATGATGCTTGGGGAAATGTGTGAGTGGGGTTGGATTTCTCATGAGATCTCATGAGTCATAAGTTTTTTTTCTTCTCCTTTTATCCAGCACAGCACAGCCAACTTATTAAGGTTTAAGTTTATTATTTTTTAGTTATATTTTTTTAAACTTTTTTTGTTATATTTATTTATTATTTTTTAGATATAATGTTTTAAAATCTTTTAAATAACAAGAAAAAATCTAACAAATATCATATTTATCGTAAATTAAGATATATTTGAATTGTTATAAGTACTAATTTAGTCAATATTACAAAATTTTAAGCATTTATTTTAATTATTTTGTATTAAATATTATTAATTTAATACAATTTAAGTAAGAGAAAATAGTATTTTCAAATGACCAAACTTTTTCCTATAAATTTTTATGTAATTTTTCAATTTTTACTAATTTAATATATTTATTTATATTTTAAGTAATTATTAAATTAATTATGACGTCATCACGGTTCGACTCCGGTTCGACCTCGGTTCGACCTTAAAACCCTTGAACCTCTCCCTTTTACGGTTCAATGAACGATCCGGGTCTGAAAACCTTGCATCTACTTTATGATGGTTGTTGTAGGAACACGGTTCGCGGCCCAAGCCCAAACCCAAGTTGTTGGGTCTTGGCCCAGTGAGTCCAGTACAATAAATTTGTAAATAGTGGATCAAGGAACTAGGCCTTAGTGAGTTTGGACAACAGCTAATATTGAATTAAATAACAATCAATCACCAATAAGAGACCCTGATATCAATAGACTTATAGTCCGAGGAGGTCTCCCTTTTATAAGTTGATCACAGTTGAGTACAAATACAATTTAGATTGCTACAGTACTTTCTCTTATGAATTTTTCGATCCCCATCTCATGGAGGGTCTCTCACATTATATAACTTCCTTTGGGCCATTTTTCATATTGATCTTATACTTGTTGATCATCTGAGCCCTTACTTGAGTACCTATCCCATTGGACACCCTCTTTGGCTTTTTGTGAGTTGTGATGGCCAAGGCAGTACTATTCAAAGGTCTTCTCCATATAAATGCGGCCAGAAAGGTAGCTGCAGTGCATTTAATACGGTGATAGTAGCTTTCCCTTTGATATTTTTAGGTTTCCTTCTTTCTCGTATGTTCATGAGGCACATCTTTATCACTAGAGCTTCCTGGAAGGTCATTGTGATTGTTGAAATACGTATTTGAGACGAATTTATCATATCCGAAGAGATATTCCTCATTGAATGTTGCAATGTGATCGAAGGGGTCACGTGTCCCATCATACGAGTCCAGGGAAGGTAGTTTGAACTTTGATGGTAGAGGGTGGCCATTGATGGAAGCCGTAAAAGGAGAGTCAGTCCTGTGGACCAAATCCTCTATAGGATTCGTTCTCCTCATGTTCTCCTTCATCTCCTCCATGACTTTCTTCATTTGGTCCATTTCCTCTTTTAAGTGTGGCACTGTCCGTGAGGTGGTGCCTCTAAACTGACTTCCAATCTCAGTATTCTGTGTATCACCATGGCCTTGTGTCTACCCTGCGTGTTCCTCTCGTGTCTGTCTTCTCTGAGTAATCTCCATCCTTAACTCCTGGTTTTGGCGAGTCAATTCCGCCATTGCAGCCGCCATGGATTGCATATTCTGAACGGATGACGTCTGCATGACTGGTGCAGATTGGCGATCATGCTGGGGATCACTTGAAGCGCCTCTGCTTCCCTGACGGCCAGGGCTAGTAGCCCTCGACCTGGTCCTGACCATCCTAACCCTTTGTCGCGGAAAAGAAAGTCGCAAAACAACCTTCGCTTCCCACAGACGGCGCCAACTGATATCGCTCCGAATCAGTAAGGTGGATGGCCTGCAAGGAAGGAAACGCAATCAAAGAGGAGACCGGAGAAGACCGGTCGAACCCCCTCCGATGGAGAAGTTAGTTTCGTAGAGAAGGAAGTTCCAAGTATTTTGGAAAATTGTCTGAGTCAAAATCTTACCTCTGTCGGGTTCAGACCGGTCCCTTATATAGGAGGCCTGGGACGGTTACTTGTCCAATAACCGTCCCAGGATTTGTGGAAACCAACAACTCCGGAGTTAACTACCTCAACGGATATAAAATTGCAACCGCTAATGGAAGTTAATTTATTCGAAGGGTTTGTTGAGATAGTTGTGGGTTTAGTTGAAAGTCTAAGTGTTGAGCTTCCGTCCGTCTAGCGTAGGATGGTTTGGTTCGTCCAAGGATATCTAATGATTGATCATGGACGAACTTAATGGACGATCATGTCTTTCATGGAGGACAGTAAATGCAGTGGTGCTATTATTCATGGACGCTTCCTCCTCTTCTTCTGGATAAACTCTGGGATCGACCTGCGTTGTAGGCTCTGGACGATCATTTTGGACGAGCTGGAGATGGAGTTATTTTTCGCTTCTCTATCAGTTGCCCCTTTGTTCAAAGGGTCGTCCAGGACATTGTCGTGATTTCAACAAAATTTCGCTTTTTCGTACGCCACGTGTCACGAAACCGTTGGTTGGCCAGTCGCGTCGATCTCGTTTCCCAAAGGGATCGCCACGTGTCAATCTCTGAGTGGTGAGTGTCGCTTCGTTGACCCTGTTGCTGGGGCCTATAAATAGCGCATTCTCTTTCATGCCCTTCACTTTTTCCTCATTCTCTCTTCTGCCAACTCGTCCGAGATTCTCGTCTAGCTCTCGTCCTAGTTTCATCAGGTATTTCCTCTTTCTTTTTTTTCTTTTTAGGCTCTCATTTTAAGTCCTCTACATTTCAACCATGCCTTCATCTTCTAGTCTAGAGAGAGAGATAGACGACTACCAGGACGGTTCTTCTGAGAGTAATGGTAGTGTAGATAGTTCGTCCTGTAGTGACTCCTCAGACGAGCATTACTCGTCTGGGGTTCCTGGCATTCCCTTAGAGGAATTTCAGGAACAACGACGTAGGGCGGCTTCTGGATCTGGGGCTAGCTCGTCCAGACAGCCATCAAGTCCTCCTCAAGACGAGGAAGAGGACGAAGATGTAATATATAGTTGTGCCCCAGAGGTAGCATCCACCTTAGACGGTGCTAAGTTAAAAACTCTTGTAGATAGATACCAAATCCCTAAAGAGCTTAACCCTCGTCTACCCCAGCCTGGAGAATGGTGTTGTTCCCCTTCCTCTGGCTTAGAGGTATACGCTTCTTACCTATTAGCTGGCCTTAGGTTTCCCTTAAACTCTTTCTGCAGAGACCTCTTCCAAAGGTTGGGTATTGGGCCAAACCAGCTCAACCCCAATGGTTGGAGGACGATAGTTGCCATGCAAATATTATGGCGTGAGGCGTTGGAAGGGAACCGTCCAATTACAGTGGACGAGTTCCTTTACTGTTATAAGCCCTCAGAGATCAAAAAATCTGCTGGGTTCTACCAGTTCTCGTCCAGAGGTTCATATTACAGTTTAATAACGGGCCGTAGTTCGTCTGACCGGCTTTGGAAAAAAGAATTTTTTATTATTTCTGGAAATTGGGCTGGGGACCCAGCTGATGTGGGTGTTCCCCTCTTCCCTCCTTTTACCAGCCCTCTAGGTCGTCTTCGTCCTGAGGGTATGTTTTTCTTTCCATTTTATCTTGTTTGTCCTTCAAAAAATTTTTATCTGTCACTCGTCTAACCTTTTATCTTGGTGATGCAGCTGTCGTTCGTCCACGTTTGGATAAGCTTCTCTTGGATCAGATAGAAGTGGTTCGCACTTTTCCAGGAAGGACTTTCCACGACTTGGTTACTTTTTCTCGTCTAGCAACTTGGGGACTCGGTCCAACTCCTACTGCTGAGAATTTAAGTCACGAGGAGCTCACTCGTCGAAGTAAGTGATCGTCCACTGTTTCAGCTTTCCTTTCCCTTCTTTTTTTATTTTTATTTTTTATTATATATATATATATTAAATTTCCTCACCATAGGAATAAGCACGATGAGGGAAAACAAGGAGAAAACAGTGGCTAGCGGGGACGAGGATGTTGCTGCCCCTACTGCTAAAGTGGCTTCTGTCCAGGCTGGGAAGAGGAAGTCTAAATCAATCTCGAGTACTGTGGATCTGGACGACCTCCCCAGTCGTCGTGGCCACAAAAAACAAAAACCAAGGACTTCCCTTCCAAAGGTTCCCAAGTTCGTGCCACCAACAGTGAACTTGGACGAGCCTGTGGTGGACGTGGAGCCCGTCCAAACGGTTCATCCTGTTCCGTCTGATCCTCCCCCTGCTCCCAAAACTTCTCAAAAGCTTGGCCTGTCTGAGTCTTCTGATCGTCCCTCTAATTTGGTTCTGGACGAGGGTTATGCATGGAGGACGTTCAAAGGGATCGTCACTGATTATGAGGTTAACGAATGTTACAACATGTCAGTGAAGGAGTTTGAGCGTTCTGGCATCCATGACCTTTTCAAGGTAAGTTTCTTCCTCGTCCTAGTGTGTAGACATTTAATTTTGAATGAAATGTCTAACTCCTTTTCGTCCAAATGCAGGCTATGTCAAAGTTTTATACAGCGACCTGCCAGGCCAAGGAACTTGCTTCAGAGGCCAAGACAGCCAAGGATAAGGCTAAGGAGCTGGGCCATGAGGTTCTGCTCAAGAAGGGGGAGGTCATTAGGTTGACAGAGGATTTTAATCGTCTGCTCGGAAGCGAGACGAAGTTGAAGAACGAAGTGGAGGAGCTCAAAGCTGACAACTTAGAGAAGGATACCCGCATCGTCCATCTCGAGGGACAAGTTTCAGAGCTTACCTCGTCCTTGGAGAAGGCACGTGAGGAAGCAGTTGCTGCCTTTAAGAAATCTGACGAGTATAAGAATCGTCTAGACAGTCATTATGCAGCTGGGTATGAAGACTTCCGTGCTGATGCCAAAGAGGCGTATCCTGATTTGGACTTCAACTCGTTCAAGCTTCCTCTTGCTACAGAGAGTTCCGTGTTGCAGACGAGTTCCGAGGACGTCAACATCATGGACGATGCTAACACTGAAGTTATTCAGGACGACCCCAAGACGAGCTCGCCCAAGTGAAATCTATTTCCTTAGAAAATTTACTTTTATTTGCCTTTTCATAGAAGTGCCTGTTGTTTTGGGCTTTTTACTTCTTTTTCTTTTTTAAAGTTCATGCAAGTACAATCATCTCGTCCAGGATTATGGACGAGTTTTATATACATTTTCATATTCAAAACTGAAGGGGTTTTTGGACGTTGGTCATCCACCCTTTGAATTTCATGAAAGAAATGAATGCTTCTATTTTTACTTCCATTGTGTTTGAATATACATGTTTCCTGCTTTATGTATGAAATTTTTATTTTCATCAGTAGTGTAAATTTTTATTTTCATCAGCAGTGTGGTTCGTCCATCTAGGAATTCAGTTCACCTCGTCTTGGGCATGTGGGTGAATTTTATTACATCACCAAGATACAGTAAATTGATTCCTTTTGGCTAAATTTTTCATCATTCCAAAATTATGGACGATCATTTTGCCGTCCTTGATGATTAGGCTTTTTAGCGTTTTCTCGTCCAATGTAATGGATTGTTAAGCTAGTTTTGAGGTCTTTGCTCGTCCGTGTCTCGGACGAACACTTTTGGGAATTCACCTCGTCTTGAGGTCTAGACGAGTATGCCCTTTTCATCTCGTCCCATGTTCTGGACGGATGGACCTTTGTTTCATTTTCAGGTTAGGTTTCATCTCGTCCTATGTTCTGGACGGACGGACCTTGGCTTAATTTTCAGTTTAGGTTTTACCTCATCCTGAATTATGGACGGATGTACCTTTGCTTAATTTTCAGTTTAGGTTTCATCTCGTCCAGGATTATGGACGGATGTACCTTTTCATCTTTCCTTTGGAGGAAGGCTTATGGACGATATATCCTTGCGTTCAAGGATTTCATTCGTCCATGCTTGCTTTCTTTTTGCGGATCAATCTGAATGAACATTTAAGGATTCCAATAATATACTTGAAAACAATATATATATATTTGAAAATCCAAACTTATGTAATCATTCGTCCACAGGCATGGCACATGCTCATGAGCTAGTGCCTTATTGAATTAAAAATACAAACCAACTCATCCATGAATAGCACAAAAAGTGAAAACACTAATGTACTTTCTAGAGGATTATTAAAATACTTAAAAACACTTAATAGTAGTACGCTTCTGCTCGTCCAGATATCTCGTCCAAGGACACTGGTGAAGAGTCAGCACTTATTGATGGTACTTCCTGAGGTGTTCAACATTCCAAGGGTGTTCCAGCCTCCGCCCATCCAAAGCTTCCAAATAGTAGGATCCTTGCCTTTTGCAGTTGATAACCCTATAAGGTCCTTCCCAATTTGGGCCAAGTTTCCCGTAGGCCGGGTTTCTTGTTGCCAAGGTAACCTTCTTCAAGACGAGATCCCCGATGTTGAAACGCCTAGGCTTTACCATAGCGTCATATTGTCTTGCCATGAGATTTTTGTACCTTGCTGTCCTTTGTTCTGCATCCATCCTGACCTCGTCCATAAGGTCAAGGTTAAGACGGAGTTGTTCCTCGTTTTCTTCAGTTTAATACTTCCTCACCCTGTGGCTCGTCATGTGTACTTCTGCTGGTATAACCGCCTCACTTCCGTAGGCTAGTTTAAAAGGAGTTTCTCCTGTTGGAGTTCTCGCTGTCGTTCTATAAGCCCATAAAACACCTGGTAATTCATCCGGCCATATTCCCTTTGCCCCTTCGAGCCGAGTCTTGATGATCTTCAACAAGGATCGGTTCGCTACTTCTACCTGGCCATTGGCCTGTGGGTGGGAAGGTGAGGAGTAATGGTTCTTCATTCCAAGCTGTTCACAAAATTTCCTGAAAGGTGTGTTGTCAAATTGTCGTCCATTGTCAGACACTAGTACTCTAGGTACTCCGAATCTGCATACAATGTTCTTCCAGACGAAGTTCTTGACATTCTGCTGCGTAATTTTGGCTAAGGGTTCGGCTTCCACCCATTTTGTGAAATAATCTATTCCCACCACCAGAAACTTCATTTGCCAAGTTCCAGTCGGAAAGGGCCCCAAAATGTCTAGTCCCCATTGCGCGAAAGGCCAAGGGGCCATCATTGGCGTGAGATATTCTGCTGGTTGTCTGGGAATATTGCTGAAGCGTTGACATTGATCACATACTTTGACATATGCTTTAGCATCAGCTTGTATGGTTGGCCAATAGAATCCGCTACGGATGACTTTATGGACGAGTGATCTGGCTCCCGAATGGTTCCCGCATGCTCCTTCGTGAACCTCCCTCAACATGTAATTTGCTTCGTCCGGAGCCAAACATCTTAAGAGAGGCTGGGAAAAACCTCTCTTGTATAACACCTCGTCCATAAGCACATACCTGGTTGACTTGACTTTGAGCTTCCTTGCTTCGTCCTTCTCTTCTGGAAGCCTTCCGTCCTTTAAGTAGGACACTATTGGGGTCATCCAATTTCCTTCTCCCTCTATCTGCATCAGTTCTGGAAGGTCTATACTTGGCATGTAGTATACATCATCTATATCGTTCAACGCCTCATTCGCAGATGCTTCCTTCGCCAGAGTATCTGCCTCCACATTCTCTTCCTTTGGGATTTGAACAAAATCTGCTTTTTTGAATTTCTTCACAAGGCGTACTACCTTCCTTAGGTATTTCTTCATTCTGTCTTCCTTGGCTTCACACGTTCCATTGACTTGGCCTATGACCAGTTAAGAGTCTCCCATGACAAGTACTGAGTCTGCTTCTACAGATTTGGCCAGTTCCAACCCCTTCAAAAGGGCTTCATACTCCACTTCATTGTTAGTAGTCTGGTACTGCAGACGGGCCTTGTATTTCAATTTGTCCCCTTCCGGCGACTGCAAAACAACTCCTACTCCTCCAGCATATAATGTGGATGACCCATCTACATGGACGACCCATTTGTTGTACTCTCCTTCCCCCAGGTCTTCGTAACTTGGAGTGAACTCTGCGATGAAATCTGCTAGGGCTTGAGCCTTTATTGCATTTCTCGGTTGGTACCGAATGTCGAATTCGCTAAGTTCAACTGCCCACTGAATCAGTCGTCCTGCGGCTTCCAGCTTGTTCATTGCCTTCTTAAGCGGATGGTCCGTCATGACATTGATGACATGAACTTGGAAGTAATGTCTCAACTTCCTAGAAGCCGTTATCAGTGCAAAAGCCAATTTCTCCATGAGCGGATATCTTCCCTCTGCTCCTCTGAGTGCCCGGCTAGTGTAGTACACCGGTTTTTGTATTTTCCCCTCTTCTCTGATTAAAGCTGAACTTACAGCGTGTGGGGACACCGCTAAGTATAAGTACAGTTCTTCTCCTTGTACGGATGGACTTAATAATGGGGCAGTTGTGAGATAGTCCTTCAGGTCTTGGAAGGCCCTTTGGCATTCGTCCGTCCACTCAAATGCCTTCCTGAGGACTTTAAAGAAAGGTAAACACTTATCTGTGGCTTTCGAAACAAACCTGTTCAAGGCGGCAACTCGTCCTGTGAGGGATTGGACTTCTTTGATATTCTTCGGTGGCTCCATGTTCAATATAGCCTGGATCTTGTCCGGATTTGCCTCAATTCCTCTTTGCGAGACCATGAACCCCAGAAACTTTCCCGACGATACTCCGAATGCACACTTGCTTGGGTTCAACTTCATCTTATATCGCCGAAGTGTTTCAAAGGTTTCCTGTAGGTCGTCTAGATGGCTTCCCTCATCTATGCTCTTCACAAGCATGTCGTCGACATAAACCTCCACATTCCGTCCTATTTGTGGACGAAACATATGATTCACTAACCTTTGATAAGTTGCCCCTGCGTTCTTCAAGCCGAAGGGCATCACTTTGTAGCAAAACAAGCCTTGGCTGGTAATGAAGGAAGTTTTTTCCTGATCGGCTTCATCCATCTTGATCTGATTATATCCTGAAAAGGCATCCATGAAGCTCAGCAACTGATGGCCAGCAGTAGAGTCCACCAATTGATCAATGCGTGGCAGAGGATAACTATCCTTGGGACATGCTTTGTTCAAGTCAGTGAAGTCTACACACATTCTCCACTTTCCATTAGCTTTCTTCACCATCACCACATTGGCTAACCAATCCGGGTAATAGACTTCCTTAATGAACTTCGCCGTGGTCAGTTTTTGAACTTCTTCCTTGATTGCCTTGTCCCTCTCGGGAGCGAATACCCTCTTCTTCTGACGGATAGGCTTAAAAAAGGGGTATACATTCAATCGATGAGTGATCACACTTGGGTCGATTCCTGGCATGTCGTCATGACTCCATGCAAAAACGTCGATACTTTTTCTCAGGAACTGGATGAGGTCTTCTCTTGTCTTCTCCTTCATACCTGTTCCAATTCTGGTAAATTTCTCAGGATCATCTTCTTGCAAAAGAACATCTTCCAACACTTCCATGGGCTCTGCAATAACTTTTCTTTCCTCGATGCTCATTGTCTGCACCTGTTCGTCCAAAGCCATCATGGCTAAGTAGCATTCTCTAGCTGCCAACTGATCTCCTTGTGCTTGCCCTATCCCGTACTCCGTAGGGAATTTGACTGATAGATGGTAGGTCGAGGTTATCGCCTTCCAACTATTAAGAGTGGGTCTTCCAATGATGGCATTGTATGAAGAAGTACAGTCTACCACGAGGAAATTGACTTCCTTGGTTATCTGTTGCGGGTATGACCCTACCACCACTGGTAATGTAATGGTACCCACGGGCTGCACCTTCATTCCTCCAAATCCTATCAGCGGCGAGCATACTGGACGAAGTTGATCTCGTCCAAGCCTCATCTATTGGAAGGCGGGGTAGTACAATATGTCTGCTGAACTTCCATTGTCAACTAACACTCTTCTGGTTGTATAATCTGCAATGAGCAGTGTAATGACGATCGCATCGTCGTGCGGGTGATGGATCCTCTCAGCATCTTCATCGGTGAAGGAAATGGTTGGCTCGTCCATTAATCTCGTCCTTGGTGGTCGTCCAGAGAGCTGGACATTTTGTACCGCTTTGAGATACGTCTTCTTCGATTTGGAAGATTGCCCCATCGGGTTCCCTCCAACGATAATCCTTATCTCTCCAAGTGGGGGCCGGGATGATTCCTCCATTTTGCCTTTCAGCTTCTCGTCTGTACGATCCCTTCCGACGAAGTGCTTCAACTTTCCTTACCTGATAAAGTTCTCAATTTGCTGTTTTAGGTCATAACATTCATCCGTGTCATGCCCATGGTCCCTGTGAAAGCGACAATATTTGTTCTTATTGCGCTTGTTGGGATCCCCTTTCATCTTCTCTGGCCATTTTAAAGAAGGATCGTCTTTGATTTGCATGAGCACCTGATTAAGTGGAGCGTTCAGGGGCGTATAGTTCTGGCTTCTTCCCAAGGGTCCTGTCTTCCTGCCATCTCGTTCCTTCCTATCTTCCGTCCGTCCCTTCTTTGGACGAGGGGCTTGTTCTGAGTGTTGAGCTGGGTGCGCTTCCATCCTCTCAGCTCTTTTCCTCTTCTTGGCTATGATTGCATCTTCTGCATTCATGAAGTTCTGAGCCGAATGGACGAGCTCAGCCATGGTTTGAGGCTCCTTCTCGTACAGCTTGTGGATAAATAAATCCGAATTAATCCCATTGTGGAAGGCTGCTAGTAGAAGCTTGTCGTCCACCTCGTCCACGCTAAGGGCTTCTCTGTTGAAGCGAGTGATGAATGACCGCAGGCTTTCGTTCTCCCCTTGTTCTATGGTCAATAAGCTGGACGAAGAGCGCTTGTGCCTCTGTCCCCCTATGAAATTGTTAACAAACAATTTGCTTAACTCTTCGAAAGAACTTACGGAACTTGGGGGAATTTTACTGAACCAAACTCGTGCCGGGCCTTTAAGGGTAGTAGGGAAGGCTCGACACATGATTTCATCAGGGACCCCTTGGAGGTGCATTGTCGTCTTGAATGTTGCAATGTGATCGAAGGGGTCACGTGTCCCATCATACGAGTCCAGGGAAGGTAGTTTGAACTTTGATGGTAGAGGGTGGCCATTGATGGAAGCCGTAAAAGGAGAGTCAGTCCTGTGGACCAAATCCTCTATAGGATTCGTTCTCCTCATGTTCTCCTTCATCTCCTCCATGACTTTCTTCATTTGGTCCATTTCCTCTTTTAAGTGTGGCACTGTCCGTGAGGTGGTGCCTCTAAACTGACTTCCAATCTCAGTATTCTGTGTATCACCATGGCCTTGTGTCTACCCTGCGTGTTCCTCTCGTGTCTGTCTTCTCTGAGTAATCTCCATCCTTAACTCCTGGTTTTGGCGAGTCAATTCCGCCATTGCAGCCGCCATGGATTGCATATTCTGAACGGATGACGTCTGCATGACTGGTGCAGATTGGCGATCATGCTGGGGATCACTTGAAGCGCCTCTGCTTCCCTGACGGCCAGGGCTAGTAGCCCTCGACCTGGTCCTGACCATCCTAACCCTTTGTCGCGGAAAAGAAAGTCGCAAAACAACCTTCGCTTCCCACAGACGGCGCCAACTGATATCGCTCCGAATCAGTAAGGTGGATGGCCTGCAAGGAAGGAAACGCAATCAAAGAGGAGACCGGAGAAGACCGGTCGAACCCCCTCCGATGGAGAAGTTAGTTTCGTAGAGAAGGAAGTTCCAAGTATTTTGGAAAATTGTCTGAGTCAAAATCTTACCTCTGTCGGGTTCAGACCGGTCCTTTATATAGGAGGCCTGGGAAGGTTACTTGTCCAATAACCGTCCCAGGATTTGTGGAAACCAACAACTCCGGAGTTAACTACCTCAACGGATATAAAATTGCAACCGCTAATGGAAGTTAATTTATTCGAAAGGTTTGTTGAGATAGTTGTGGGTTTAGTTGAAAGTCTAAGTGTTGAGCTTCCGTCCGTCTAGCGTAGGACGGTTTGGTTCGTCCAAGGATATCTAATGATTGATCATGGACGAACGTAATGGACGATCATGTCTTTCATGGAGGACAGTAAATGCAGTGGTGCTATTATTCATGGACGCTTCCTCCTCTTCTTCTGGATAAACTCTGGGATCGACCTGCGTTGTAGGCTCTGGACGAGCATTTTGGACGAGCTGGAGATGGAATTATTTTCCGCTTCTCTATCAATATTAAATTAGTAAAAATTGAAAAATTACATAAAAATTTATAGGAAAAAGTTTGGTCATTTGTAAATACTATTTTCTCTTACTTAAATTGTATTAAATTAATAATATTTAATACAAAATAATTAAAATAAATGCTTAAAATTTTGTAATATTGACTAAATTAGTACTTATAGAGATTCAAATATATCTTAATTTACGATAAATATGATATTTGTTAGATTTTTTCTTGTTATTTAAAAGATTTTAAAACATTATATCTAAAAAATAATAAATAAATATAACAAAAAAAGTTTAAAAAAATATAACTAAAAAATAATAAACTTAAACCTTAATAAGTTGGCTGTGCTGTGCTGGATAAAAGGAGAAGAAAAAAAACTTATGACTCATGAGATCTCATGAGAAATCCAACCCCACTCACACATTTCCCCAAGCATCATGATAAAAGTTACACGTTTCCTCAAGCCACACCAAATGATCAGACTTCAAACCTTATGGACTTTTGTCTTCTATTCTTTTTGCTTTCCGAACAACCTCCACCTCTCTCTACCTCTGTTATTTCTTCCACAGTTTTCAAACAAACAGCAGTCTCCTTCCACAATTTTTCAACAAATAAAGAAGAAGCAGAAGCAGATGTAGATGCAGATGTAGATACAAATGTAGATGCATATGCAGAAGCCAGAAGCAGATTTGTAGCCTTTCTTCCATAGTCTTCTATTCCTTTTTTTTTTTTTTACTTGTTTTCCTTTTTTTCTTTTTCTGGGAAGATCTGATGTTGGAGATTATTTTGAGCTATGCTTGTTTTGTGATTTTTTAGGAACCGTCAGACCCGTGTCCGATTTTGAAAACCGGGCGATTTGACCGCGGGTCGAAAGGTTCCTTGAAAATTTAAAATTTCCGGTTTTGGTAGTTTAAAAAACCGGAATGATGAACGGTTTCCGGTTACCGCGGTCCGACCGGCCGGTCTGGTCCGAGTTTCAAAACCATGAGTAGATGTCGTGGGTTTAAATCATCATGAATCAAGTGAAATTGATAAATATATGATTTGCTCCCAGTATCCTTAGGCTCTTGTCATTGGCTTGTTTATCATTTCATGCTTAATCTCAAAGTTTTTTTTTTTTTTTGATAAATATTCTTAATCTAAAAGTTTTGAACCATTTTGAATTATCTTTGGTGCTTAATAATTCCAGAGATAATTACAAATATATTTTTTTATGTGATTACAAAGTTCACAATCCAAAATGAATAATTTTCATTCATTAAAATTTTGGGCTTGGGTTCAAAAAAATAATAGATGCACCAAATAAATTCATCGCTTGATATTAAACTTAGAGAATAGGTAGACTTATCAAACAGTATTCTTGGTGTTTCATTAAATTAGTACTATTTAAATTTTCTTTTACTTTGCCTAAGCCTTGATCTTATTTCTAGCTTTGTGAAAATTAAATCTAAGGGTATGACAGACATTGAAAATTATATATTACACTCAAAATCAACTACCAATCAATTTTAATCCAACCTAACAATTAAATAAATTGCTACACAAATTAAATCAAACAAAAAACTATACGCACAACGAAAAATGCACAAATGTGTATATATCCAAAACAAAGGTACTATACAAATGTATTCAAAAGCTACTACCCTTTCCGTATTCAAGATGTTTTATAAAATTTAATTATTTTAGTTATTTTTATGTATTTTTTATACTAAGTGACTATCTTTTAAGATTATAAGTAACTTCATATATAATTCCCATTAAAAAATTATTAAGAAAAATAAATTGATAACATGAAAGCCTTTTCTATTAAAAAAAAAATAGCCTCTAAGCACGCAGACGCGCACTCAAAGGCTCTTTTTTTTTTTTTCTGAGAAAAAATTAATAATTAGCATCAATTATAATTTGTGATTACTACAATTTTCAATCGCAAAAAACTTAGAAGTGTGATGAATATAATATGTTTGTAGGTGAAATAATTTTTCATCACACCCTTCATTTTTTTTTTTTTTTTTATTTGTAATTAAAAATATGGTAGTTCCAAAGAGTAAATGTTCGGTCAGGGGCGTAAAACCGGTGTTTTACGCTGGCCAATAGAAAACTGCCACGTCATCTTTTTAATATTTTTTTCTCTCTCATTCTATTCGCTCCCTCACTTTCTCTGAACATCTCTCTGTCCCTACTCCCTCTGAACTCTCTCTTTGTTTCTCAGTCTCTAACTCAACAGGGAACACCACGAACTCAGTTTCAATGATCCAACTCACACCAGATGAAGTGGACAACTGGGGTCGAGCTACATATTCAGAGCAAATGCATCTTTGGGACAAGAACTCAGGAGTGGCCAACTTCACTTCCAATTTCTCCTTCATCATCTATTCTCGAGGTAAAGACAAATATTCAGATGGGCTCATGTTTTTCCTCTCAACCCTTGATTTCCCTGATCCTAACCCAACAAATGGCCCTGGCCTTGGCCTTGTGAGTGGCGTACAAATGGGACAACGTAATTTCCTAAATAAATATCAATTCGTTGCAGTGGAGTTCGCCGAACCTCCACCACACCACACACTGAGTTCGCCGGAGCTGTGCATGGAGCTTGGAAACATACCGGAACAGAGACTGAATTAAGAAAGACCCACAGCCCTCAGACAAAAGCTTCCTCCCTCTTCCATCTTTGCTTGCCCAAACCTCCACCTCAGACTCTCACCTCTCACAGACCCTAGACAACCCACACAACCACCATCATCCAACCACCCAACCACCATCATCAAGCCACACAACAACCCAGCCACCATCCCATTCAACCAAGCTACCATCAATGAAATTCACATACCCATTCAAAAATCCGAAGATCCAATCACCATCATCAAGCCACACAACAAAAATCCAAAGATCCAAAACAAAAACAAACCAAACTCTGTAACCCCAAAAAACCCACAACCATGTCTCCCACTCACTCTCGCCCCCTCCTTCTCCTCATTTCCCTTCTTCTCATCTCAACCTCAACCAGCTCCTTTGACTCGGACCAAGTCTCAGAGCTCCAATCCCTCCAATCCCGATCCAAAACCGGCATAATCCACCTCGACGACCACTCCGTCTCTCGCTACCTCACCTCCACAAAAACCCCAAGACCATACTACCTCCTCATCTTCTTCGACGCCACCAAGTTCCACAACAAGTCGGACTGAGAAGCTTGAGTTTGAGATTGAGAAACAGAGAGAGTTAGGGACAGAGAGATGTTCAGAAGGAGTGAGGGAGTGAATAGGATGAGAGAGAAAAAATAATAAAATATTAAAAAGATGACGTGGCTTTTTTTATTGGCTGGTGTAAAACCAGCGACCGAACATGTACTTAGTTCCAATTTAGACTATAAGAAATGTTATATTTATAATATTTTTATAATAAATTATAAATAATTAATTATTATTTATTTAAATTTTAAATTAATATTAAAATTATTTTTTTATCTTAATAATAACAATGTGTTATACTTAAAATTTATTATAAAAATATTATAGATATATCAATTATTAATACGAACTATTTTTCTTTTTTTCAGAAAAAGAAAAGAGCTTTCTGAACCGGTGGGGCTTTATGACGCAGCAATTACAAACCCCACAGGCCTACACGGATTTGAAACTTCTCTTGAAATTCATTGAATTACTTTCTCTGTAAGTTTCAACGTTCAACTGTCCTTTTCGTGTGCGTTTCGGAAGCGCAGAACGCGCTTCCCAACGTTCACGTCTGAAACTTTTCAAATTTGTTTTTTAAGCCGTGGTGGTTGATTTGGGTCACAGTTCACACCCAATAACTTTTTAAGTAATTTTTCAGTCACGATCTAATCTTTTCATTACAAATAAGTTTTATATATTATTTATATATTTAAAAATTATTTCATTACAATATTTTTAATATATTATACGCATTTCCACCAAAACACGCAACAAAGTACAGTAACAATTAAAAATCTCATTTAAAAAAGTAACAATTAAAAAAAAAACAATAAAAAAAGCCAACTGCTCTTGAGGGCAGTTATTTTCAAACAAGCGTAATTAAGGGGTATTTAATAAAGTAGTTTGAGAATTATTATTTGAAATTTTTTGAAATATTAGATAAAAAATATATGTAATGTTATTTAAAATGTGAAAATTTAGATGTGTCCTCACTCACCAAACAAATTCTAAAATTTTTAATTTTCAAATTATTACATTAATTTTAATCCAATTGCTGATAACGACTCCTAGACAAAGTTAAAAGGCTTCCAAACGTCTCCAGAGTTCGTTATTCAATGGTAGTTATTTCAGTTTTGACTCCGTCTTTCGCTCGACTCCAAGAGACCAGGTAGTAGCAGACCCAGCCAGTTCAGTTACACCAATTAGCATCAAATCTCGGATCATCTTCTTCCTTCTCCTCTCAATCCCCGAAAATTTTCCTGTTCCATTTACTATTTCCAATGCCAAATCAGAAGCAAAAAAAAGGAAGTTACCCAGAAAGCACGAGTAGTCAGGGTACCGCCCACCTGCAAAGTGTGTTAATGAAATTTCTCTGAAAAGAGAAAAGGCTGCTTTATTCAAACTTTTCACCTTTGAGACGCTTTCTTGCCACTTTGACACGTTTATTTTTTTATTTTTGGTTAAAAGGGATATTCATAGCCATAAAAGACCAGTAGCATCTTCATTAACAAAAGCTACAATATCAGGGATAGGGGGTTAAACAAAATAACAAACTCTTCTTGCTGCATACAGCCCTTCTTTACCAGTCCATCAGTTGCCCTGTCTGCTTCCCAGAAGGTGTGATTCACCCCGGTTTGTTGGAACCTGTTGAGAAGGTACCTACAATCATTTTGTGCATCCCTATATGAGGCGAGGCATATTTGAGAGGAATTAGTTACAATATTGAAATTAGAAGGTGAAAATGGAGAGCTATTATTTGAATAATTTTGAAGTGAAGCCGAAGCACTCGTCTGAAGAGGCCCTTCAGAAATGGAGGAAGCTGTGTGGATTTGTGAAGAACCCGAAGCGAAGGTTTCGTTTCACGGCCAATCTCTCGAAGCGTTACGAAGCTCAGGCTATGCGCCGCACCAACCAGGTTCACCCCTCTCTCTCTCTTTTTTTTTATGATTCATTCATTTCATTCAACCAATAAAAAAAAAAAAAAAAAAAAGAAGAAGAAGAAGAAGTTTCACAATATCAAATTAAAAGCTTACAGAAATAGATATACGTCACATATTACCAAAGAAATTCATTTTCGTGTAGAAAACGAAAGAAAAATGCATTCTTCTTCTTGAAATAAAACCTCTACAGTTTCTACCTAAATCTCAGCTGAAATTTCTTATCTCGTATGTGACACGTAGCAACATTATAAAATTGCACTGTAATTATTATAAAAAAGAAAAATGATATGTCTATAACATTTTTACAATAACTTTTATGTGGTAAGTTATTACATATTGTTATTGGTAGGGTAAAAAAATAATTTTTCAAATTAGAATCAATAATAACTAATCATCTATAATTTGTTGTAAATAGGGATGTGTCGGTTCGGTTTCAGTCGGTTTTCTAAGTTATTGATTAGTGGAATGATGCAAAAATTTAGCTTAGTGGCAAATTTTAATGTTCGGTGCAAAAATTTCAGTTTTTTATATAATAAAACCAAAAATTTCGTTTCAATTTTCAGTGGCAAATTTTTGCATCGGTTCAATTGGTTTGAAGCAATTTTTTTGGTTCTTCGGTTTTTTGCACACCCTTAATTGTGAAAATGTTGTCCTAGTACCTATGGTGTCCAATTAATTAAATGAATTTTTTGAAGTTGAAATTTAAATCTCAAAATTGCTCTGATCGAGTCCCCCACGTAACTGCTCTCGTTTTTGAAACCCAACTTGTTCTTTTCAATTTTATAGTTTCTTTATCTTCTTTTTCTTCGGCGTTTACAAACCAAACACCTTGAATTGAACCATTTTTTTTCCTTCCAAGAGCGGCAATAGAAAATTCATTACGCAACCTTTGCTTTGTCACAATAGTTTGACCCTCATTCTGCTTTAACTAGTCTCTGTCCGAGGTTGCCAATCTTCATTTCTAGACTATCAAAACTGAATTATCCCAATCTTCTTTTCTAGCTAAAATGACCCCTCCTTCCTCTTTCTTTCGTAAAAGCAAGGTAGATGGTGAGGTTGTAAGTTCAAGACTCACTAGTTGGTGTGAAAATTCAAGACACTCCAGATGCGTTGTACTTATAAATTACCAATTAATTTTTTTCCAAATGCCGTCCATAAAGAAGATCGCGTGCTTCTTAGCTGTATTTGCAGGCCCAAGTATTGGATATGCATAATTATTTTTAAACTAACTTATTTGGTCTATTCTAAAGAAAAATATTGAACACGCTAACTTAAAACATGATCATCTTCGCATGCACCCTGACTAGTAAAGAAGAAGCGAACATGACTATCCAAAAAGTAAAAAAAAAGGCAGCAAATCACTTTTTAATTTGTGATGAGAGAACATGCCACCTTTTGGACAATAAGTGATGTTTGTTTGCACCGACATGCAAGTTTGGCTTTGAATTTTTTTTTTTTTTTTTAAAGAAATTTTGTACCTATTTAGTAACCTTGGGAGCAATTAGGCCAAAACTATATTATTATTATTATTATTATTATTATTACTACGCTTCTATTGAGTTACATTAGTGCCTACATCATCCACTTATTTTCTACCTCTTGTTTTCTCTTTCTAAACTCTTAGGTTATGTTTGGTAACAATTTTTGTTTTCTATTTTCAAAAATATGTTTTTGGGAATATAAAGAAAAAACAATTTTCTTGTATTTTTGAAATCAAAAATATGTTTGGTTTGTTGAAATTAAAAAGGTAGTTTTTTGAAGAAGAAAAAATAGAAAATACTAAAATATGTTGTTATTAAGATTTGAACTTTAATGGTAACTCATTAAATGAGACAGGTTCATTAAATTGAATGCGTGTTTTCATTGACTTTTGAAAATTAGAAACTAAAAACAGCATTTTGCATGTTTTCAGTATCCTTCACAAATTGAGTTTTAAAAACAGTTTTTGTTTTCTGCCCATTTTGAGTTGCCAAACAAATTTTTTAGTCTCGAAAATAGAAAATTGTTTTTGAAAACAGAAACTAAGGAGAAAAAGTAGTTACCAAATATACCCTTATTCTCCCAATTCAAAAGAAAAAAAAAAAAAAAAAACTCTTCTTCTCCCAATTAATTCACATTTATTATTTCACTTTCTTCAACTTTTCCCCTCCCTCTTTATCTCTCCACTACTCTTTACTTTATTGTAACACTCTATCATTTTCTCTTTCTTATATTTTGACTCTTCTTCTCCCTCTTTGATTTTGTATAAAATTCAATATCATTTCTTCTATTCAATTCATATTTTCCCCCACAAAAAACTATGAGTACTCACTCTCTAATGATTTATTTATTTAAATATGAGTTTTGATATTGTGATTTTTTTTTTTAATTTCCTGTTACAAAGTCTTATCTCTCTTTTATAACTTTGGTTGAATTTTAATTTGAGCTAATATTTAGTTTTTTTTGGAAATAGGAATTTGAGTTTATGTCAAAACACAATTTACATGACTATGAATTTGAATATGCATACGAATTTTTTGAGTAATAAATTATTATAGAGTCTATCTTTTATTCCTTTTGTTTCATTTTAATTTGGGTTGAGATAACATTGTAATTTTGTAATAAATTATTATTATTACGATAATCTCATTATTCGTTAAGAGATGAGAAATTTGAATAAGAAATTTGAAACTTGTAAAATTTAGTCAATATATTACTAAAAGCTGAAGCGTAGCGTTTAATGCTGCTGCGCTCACGTTAAGCCACGTCAACGTCCACGTCATCATCTTTTTTTTTTTTTTTTCCATTTTCTTATAATTATTTATAATTTTTTTTATTTCATATTTACACTTCTCCAACCTTTCTTCCTCCCTTACCTTTTCATCTCCCCACTACTTCTTTAACCTTTCTCCTTCTCTCATTCTCTCACCTTCTCATCTCCCCACTACTCTCTACATTAATATCATTCTTCATCTTTCCCTTCATCTTCCTCTATTTTTGTCTCTTCTTATTCACACTTTCTTACTATAAATTTGTCACTATCTCATTCATTCCATGCATAGTTTTCCCTTACAAAAAAAAGGCTCTCTCTCTCTCTCTCACACACACACACACACACATTTTTGAGTGGATTTTTATTTTTTATTTTTCTTGCATCTTCGCTTTAGGTTGATAATTTTTTATATTCTTTAATCTACTTTAGGTTAATGCGATTCAGTTCTCTCTCTCTCTCTCTCTCTCTGATTGTTAAATGTTATCCTATTACATTATAAAGGATTAAATATAAAAATATAATATTATTCTAATACATAGCATGATTTGGATAATTTAATTTGGTAGCTACTGTAATTTGATAGCATGATTTTTATAGTGCTCAATTTAGATGTTAAACTATGAGACTTTAATCATTTTTGTTTATTTTTTAATCCTTTGTGGTAGACGAAGTACTCTATAATGCAATTTATTTAGAGAAAAGCAAAGGTTGGCTAAACAAAAGTTATTGGATGAGAGACAAATTTTATCTTTTGCAATTTTACTTTAATTATTATTATTATTATTTTATAACAATGCATATATAGAAATTTATTTCTTAGATTTTGCTAATAATTGATTATTTGATAATATGTTTTTGGTGGACGAAATTACAATTTCCGCAAAGAAAATAACCTTAGTAGATTATAAATAACAATTTTTTTTCCTAATTGGTCCAATTAATCATAGTTAAGTTTTATTAATTTTTTTAGTTACTTTTTTCAGTGTTTTGGATTGTAGGCAAAAAAAATAAGTTTGAGAAAGTTTGTTTAAAACTAAAAGAATAATTTCTAAATTTTATTTTCTTTTTAATGATTCACAAAATGTTATAAATAACTTTTATTAAAAAATAAATATTTTCGTTAAATTGCCTTTTGAATTTTTGAGAAAAATTGTATTTTTTTTCATTTTAGTACGACAAAAATTATTAAATTTATGATTTATGATTGTTTCTATATTACATTTATGATTATTCTTATAATGAATAAAAATATAATTACAAAATACATTACTCTTTATTAAATTAGTTTAAATTGTATAAAAAAAAATTTAATAAAACTATCATAAAAATAATTATCATGCGCAACGTGCAGGTTTGTGGCTAATCTATATATATATATATATATATATATAAAACCGAAACTTTTGGAGCTCCCATAATTTTCCACGTCATCACTATTTTCTTTTTCTTTTTATTTTAGATTCTTTTTATTTTTGGTTCAATTTTCCACGTCATCACTATTTTCTTTTTCTTTTTATTTTTATTTTAGATTCTTTTTATTTTTCGTTTTATATCTTATCAAGTATTACAATAGTTTAGTTTAAATAAAATTCTATTAGATATATGTTTCAAAAGCTTGAAAATAGCCTTTGGAGCTCCCACAATTTTCCACGTCATCACTATTTTCTTTTTCTTTTAGATTCTTTTTATTTTTGGTTTTATATCTTATCAAGTATTACAATAGTTTAGTTTAAATAAAATTCTATTAGATATATGTTTCAAGAGCTTGAAAATTCTATTTCAACTAAAATTCTATAACAAAAATTTTCACAAATATAAACTTCTGCCAAGGTCGAAACCCTTCATACTCACTCAAATTTTCACAAAGAAAACACACATATCAAATTGAAGCCATAGTAGGAAGCAAGTTGATTCTTCAACGAGAACAAATCCTGTAGTACAAAGGCCACCTAATTGCTTTTAGTTTTGAACTCGATTGTCTTATTAACAACAAAGTCTATGAATTGCAGTGATGGACAACCGTCCACAAATAACATCCACACAAGGGCTTGATGTTCTTCTTAATTATCTCATATAATTCTAGGAATTATTTTATTTAATTTTTTTTGGAATTAATATATTTAGATGGTTGGCATAGCAGACAACATAAAAACAATTTTCTGTCATTTATGTTGCCTTCTGCATAACCCTAAATCAATGTTGAAATGCTGTGTTTTACAACCATCTGATCTTGGTAACCAAACCCTGCACCTATGATTGTTTATGATTATTTTTGTTCATTGTTTGTAGTTTAAACCCATTAAAACTTATTGGCTGATGGTATTTCATGGTTTTTTTTTCCTTACTTTTACTTTCAAGGTTGCTAGGAACACAATCTAACATGTGATTTTTTTTCATTGTTTAAAGTTTAGACCCATTAAAATTTAAAACTTATTACTTTATAGGTTCATGTACTTTTTTCTTCTTCTTATTTTTCTCTTTTGAATAGTCATATATTTTGTGTTAGTTTTTGCAATATTTGAACATGTTTAGCAGATTTCAACAACTATACCATGTATTATTCTTTTGAAGGTAATCAATTTTTCTTTTATATTTCTCTATTATAAAAACATATATATATATATAGTTTTGTTTCAATAATTTATAGGATGTAAATCTTATGATTCCTTAATATTTTTTGGCCTTTTGGAAGTTTTAACATCTGACTTTTTGAGTTATATTTTTATAATATCCAAAACTATCTGGAAAATTTCAATAATTATAACCATGAATTATTATTTTGAGTGTAACAAATTTTTCTTTTATATTTCTCTGTTGTGTAGTCACACACACATATATATTTTTATAATTTTTAAGCTCTTAATCTTTTGATTCTTTTCAATAGTTATAAGTTTATAGTCATGAACTATTCTTTAATATTTTTCGTAAGTCATTGCACGTTCAAACAATGACTTCTTTATCAAATTGTAACACAAATTGAAGTTATACAAGAGCAATTAATGCAATAATGTAGTTTCTTAATCAATTTAAAATTTTATAAAATCAATTTAGTTTACCACATAAATAGGTAGGTTCCCGTGCATAGCACGGGTTGGCGACTAGTTGTATATAAAATATAACACACTACAACAAAAGTTAGAAAAATAAAATTCATCTTAGAAAAATATTAATCAGACATACAAAATATAATGGCACGTTATATTTGTACTTTGTAGAGACAAAAAGATAAAGAATACTTGTAAAAATCTTTTAAAATAAATAAATAATACTTGAAGTAATTTTATATGATTTGCTCCCATTCTTTGGCTCATGCCGTTGGCTTGTTTATCATTTCATGCTTAATCTCATAGTTTGATTCTTTTGAACCATTTTTAATTATGTCTGGTGCTTAATAATTCCATCGTCCAAGATTGACATAAACATCAACACTACCGATATTCCATATCTGATCCGATCAAATATATATTGAGATGGAATTTTCAGTCACGGCTTAATTAATCAAAACCTCTTTGTTTTTGATTGGTCTAGTATTGAAGTTCACAAATATTATGTCGTAATCGAGTGGGAAATGGCCATGTTAAATAATCACATTAGCCAGTAATCCAGCTTTGGAAACTGAAGAAGCTAACTGGTATCTAGACTCAGCTTTTCCATGAAAAAGTAATTAGTGGAAGTGGTAACATGAGCTTGATCTTAGAAAGAGAATCTTATGTGAATTTAAATTTCTCAAAGCAGAATGAGCACTTTGGTATTAGAATAGAACATGAATTGGATTTAAAAAAAAAGGAACTTGAATTGTGTCAAGAAGTTATTAGTATTTTAGACCTCATTACTAATCATGAACGCAACAGGTAGGAGTTGGTTACTTGTTAATCTAAAAATCCCTGAAGTATTTTGAATATTTTCAAAAGATAATTGTGTTTCATTTTTAAATTCACATACTTTGTGCCTCCCCCTTGGGTTGTATTTTACGTTTCTTAGTCCAGTTACTCTTGTAGTTCTTATATCTTTATTGTTAAGAATTGCATTCCTTGACTTACTCTTTTTTATTTATTTTTTAAAGACTTTGGATACAAAATGGAAATCCAGATACCTGAATTCCTTTTGTGCAGATGGATTACCAAAACCAAACTGTACAGAGGTTATGATCATAACTCCGTTAAAACTTGGGAGACTAACTACTTTTCTATTTGAGTATTGTAGGAGAAGTTAAGGGTTGCTGTTTTAGTTTCCAAAGCTGCATTTCAATTTATCCAAGGTAAGTTTCTTCAAGGTTAATGTAAATTTAGATTATATTAAAAGGTTCTCCATTCTGACTATGATGATGCAGGCGTGCAACCAAGTGACTACACTGTACCCGAGGAAGTTAAAGCTGCAGGTTTTGGAATTTGTGGTGAAGAATTGGGATCTATTGTTGAAGGTCATGATTTGAAGAAGCTGAAAATTCATGGTGGAGTAGCTGGTATTGCAGAAAAGCTCTCCACTTCAACCCTCAATGGGCTTACTACTGATAGTGATTTGCTGAATCGCAGACAGGAGATATTTGGAATTAATAAATTTACTGAGAGTGAAGGGCGGAGTTTCTTGGTATTTGTTTGGGAAGCCCTTCAAGACATGACTCTTATGATCCTTGGAGTATGTGCTTTTGTGTCTTTGCTCGTTGGCATAGTTATGGAAGGATGGCCAAAAGGGGCTCATGATGGCCTAGGAATAGTTGCAAGCATCTTGTTGGTTGTTTTTGTCACCGCAACAAGTGATTATCGTCAATCTTTACAATTCAAGGATTTGGACAAGGAAAAAAAGAAGATTGCTATTCAGGTTACGAGAAATGGATATAGGCAGAAGATGTCAATATATGACTTACTTCCTGGTGATATTGTACATCTTGCTATCGGTGACCAAGTCCCTGCAGATGGAGTATTTGTTTCAGGTTTTTCTGTGTTAATTGATGAATCAAGTTTAACTGGGGAGAGCGAGCCAGTAATGGTGACTGCGGATAATCCTTTTCTTCTATCTGGAACTAAGGTTCAGGATGGATCATGCAAGATGATGGTTACTACTGTTGGGATGAGGACCCAGTGGGGAAAATTGATGGCAACTCTTAGTGAAGGTGGAGATGATGAAACCCCATTGCAGGTAAAATTGAATGGAGTGGCAACAGTCATCGGTAAGGTTGGACTTTTCTTTGCCATTGTGACTTTTGCAGTGTTGGTGCAAGGATTGATGAGCCGTAAATGGCAAGATGGAACTTACTTGAGGTGGTCTGGAGATGAAGCTTTGGAAATGTTGGAATTTTTCGCCGTTGCTGTTACAATTGTTGTTGTTGCTGTTCCAGAAGGGCTTCCATTGGCTGTAACATTGAGCCTTGCCTTTGCCATGAAAAAGATGATGAATGATAAAGCACTTGTGCGCCATTTGGCAGCATGTGAGACTATGGGATCATCCACATGTATTTGTAGCGACAAAACTGGGACACTAACTACCAACCATATGGCAGTTGTAAAATCTTGCGTTTGCATGAATGTCAAGGAAGTGAACAAACCTCTTGATGCTTCCAGCTTGTGCTCTGAACTCCCAGATTCTGCTGTGAAAATTCTGCTACAATCAATATTTAATAATACTGGAGGAGAAGTTGTTGTAAACAAAAGTGGCAAATCTGAGATACTGGGAACACCCACTGATACTGCTTTGTTGGAGTTTGGCTTGTCACTTGGTGGGAATTTTCATGCTGAGAGACAAGCATCTAAACTTCTTAAAGTTGAGCCGTTCAATTCTGTGAAGAAACGGATGGGGGTAGTACTGGAGCTTCCTGAAGGTGGTTTACGAGCCCACTGTAAAGGTGCTTCAGAGATAATATTGGCTGCCTGTGATAAGGTGATCAATGCAAATGGTGAGATTGTTCCCCTTGACGAAGCAACCATTAATTATCTTAACGATACAATTAATCAATTTGCTAATGAGGCACTACGAACTCTCTGCCTTGCTTATATGGAACTAGAAAATGGGTTCTCTGTTGAGAATCCCATCCCAATTTCGGGGTATACTTGTATAGGAGTAGTAGGTATTAAAGATCCTGTACGTCCTGGTGTTAAGGAGTCTGTTGCAGTTTGCCGTTCGGCTGGAATTACTGTACGAATGGTTACAGGAGACAATATTAATACGGCAAAAGCTATAGCTAGAGAGTGCGGGATTCTCACAGATGATGGTATAGCCATTGAAGGTCCGGAATTCCGGGAGAAAAGTGAGGAGGAAATGCTCAAAATAATTCCTAAACTTCAGGTGATTTCTTCATTTGTATCTATGGAACATCTGCAAATTGATTGGATCACTTGGTAATAAGTATGGTTTTTTCTAATTAGTAACAATAAGGTTTGACTTTATCTATAGGTGATGGCTCGATCTTCACCTCTAGACAAGCATACTCTAGTGAAGCACTTGCGTACCTCATTAGGTGAGGTTGTTGCTGTAACTGGTGATGGAACAAATGATGCCCCTGCACTTCATGAAGCCGATATTGGACTAGCAATGGGCATCGCTGGAACTGAGGTGAGCATATAACAATGTTGTCTAATATTCCCATATGAAAACATTGGTACACATTATGAACAATTCAACTAATCTTTACTAAATTCAGGTGGCTAAAGAAAGTGCTGATGTGATAATTCTGGATGATAATTTCTCCACGATTGTGACAGTGGCCAAATGGGGACGTTCAGTTTACACAAATATTCAAAAGTTTGTACAGTTCCAGCTGACTGTTAATGTGGTTGCATTGATTGTTAACTTCTCTTCAGCTTGTCTGACAGGTTAGAGAAGCCCACATGCTATTTGTTTTCATTTTGAAATTGCCTTCCTTTTATGTCAAAAGAACCATTTTCTCATTTCTGCTAATACCTTTGCATAAAATTGTGCATTCAGGGACTGCACCCCTCACAGCTGTTCAACTATTATGGGTCAACATGATCATGGATACATTGGGAGCACTTGCACTTGCAACTGAGCCTCCAAATGATGACCTGATGAAGCGTGCACCAGTTGGAAGGAAAGGGAACTTTATCAGTAATGTCATGTGGAGGAATATCTTAGGGCAATCTTTATATCAGTTTGTGGTAATTTGGTTGCTTCAATCAAAAGGAAAAGGGATATTCGGTCTTGAAGGCCCAGATTCTGATCTGATCCTGAACACACTTATTTTCAACTCATTTGTCTTTTGCCAGGTAATTTTTTCTGGAAGATCTACAACAATGATTTGTCATAAACCCTGTTTAATTAGTATAAAGTGATCTATGTTAATGGGAAATGATGTTATCTTTTGAAGTGTAAAACCAAGAGTTCTGCTCCATTTCCTATGATAGCAAAGTGACCTAAATAGGGTGTCATATAGATTGCTAAAATAGATTCAGGTTCTGAAAAACTGATCACCCCACTTCTCTTTTCCACTTTATCAAATGGACATGACAAAGTTTTCCACACGTCCTGTGCAATTTAGTTCAAGACACTAATCACTGGTACTCCTCTTTTTGCATAGAGTTCCTTAGTTTGCATACTTTGCAGAGGATTTAAATTTATTGTTGCAACTTTTTGCTTAAACACGTGCATTTCTCTAAATTTACTCTAGTAATTCACCGAGTCACAAAGATTAGTGAACATTGAAGTATTTTCTATTTATTCGTTATAAGATATATTAATTAGCTTACAACAAAGTGATTTGATTTGATTTGATTTGATTCTTACAGATTTTTAATGAAGTAAGCTCACGTGAGATGGAGGAAATAGATGTTTTCAAAGGCATACTGAATAACTATGTTTTCGTGGCCGTCCTCAGTTGCACTATAATCTTCCAAATCATAATAATTGAGTTCCTGGGAACGTTTGCAAACACAACGCCTCTCACTTTTGCACAGTGGTTCCTTAGTGTATTCATTGGATTTTTGGGCATGCCAATTGCTGCTGGCTTAAAGATGATCCCTGTATGAGCCACATGGGTCAGAGATTCCATTCTTACAAAATTTGTAACAGCATTCCCATCAAAATTTGTAAAGCATTCCCATCAAGTGCGTCAAATGCAAAATATTCGACATTTGACACACCAAACTCTAAAAAACCACCTTTACAAATTGAGACCGCACTGTTCACAAATGGTAAAACTTATATTATTTTTTTATTCAAGTGGGGCCCACTTTCTTTTCTTCTTATTATTTCTCTCTTTCCCTCATTTTTTTTTCTCTCAATCTGGTCTCAGCCTTTTTTTTTTTTTTTTCCAATGCCTCTCCTCCCTCTCTAGGTTCATGGTCAACATTCTTGAGTTGGCGTTGGCCTTTTTGGCTAGAGTTGAGATTGGAGAGGCTAAGCCACTGGGGTGGTGGTTATTTTTGTGGCTAGGGTGGGTTTTGGGTGTAGAAAACTAATTTGAAAAATGGAAGAACAAGGGAAGGGCGGTGGGTGGTGTTGCTCGATGGGTCTCGTTGGTTTTTTTTTTTTTTTTAATTTTTTTTATTTACTTAGGTTGTTGGGTAACGGTGGTGGGTTTGTGGTTGGTGTGCCGTGGGTTGGTGTGTCGTGGTTGTGCTGTGGGTAGTGTTATGGGTTGAGGCCGGTGGGTGGTGTTGTGAGTTGAGGCCAGTGGGTTGTGCCATAGCTTGAAGTCGGTGGGTTGTGCCGTGGGTAGTGCCGTGGATGATGCTATGGGTTGTGTCGTGGTGGTGCTATGGGTTTGTGGTGGCTTGGGTGATGAGAATAAAAAAGAATAAAAAACTATAAATAAAAAATATTTTAATGAAATGGTAAAAAAAAATAGAAGTTTTGATGTTAGAGCATTCACATTGGGACGGCCAAATGTCATATGTTGGCAAATTTTACCATTAAAACACAAAAACCAAGCTCCATTCGGACTGCTAATTTATATTGTAAATTTTTTTTTTTTTTTGAAACCGAACCATACGAATTTCATTCATTTAGAGAAATAGAGTCCAAATACAAAGCCTCAAGGGCAGGAGGTGGAGACTCCTCCATCCAAAAAATATCATCATCAATTGACCTAGCATGGCTAAGGAATGAGCTACAGAATTAGCTTTGCGTTTAACACAACTAAATGACTTGCATTTGGAACCAGCAGCTAACAGATAGATATCTGCATAAATATTCCCCAACCTAGACCGTAAGGCCCGTAGGGAAGAAATGCACCTTATGACCGTGGAGTTGTCACCTTCAACCATTAGCTCCTCGAACCCAGAATCGACAGCAAACTCAAGTGCTCTCTGACAAGCAAGCACCTCGGCCTCTTCACTGTCCACCACACCAGGCCCTTTGGCTGACATAACAGCCATAACCTCCCCCAAACTATTACGGATAACAGCACCAAAACCAGAGGAACTTGTATCAGAGAACACTGCCGCATCGAAGTTCAATTTGTATGAGGAACCTGTTGGAGGATGCCAATTATGCACTAAAATGGGAGTGCCCAATACTGTTAAACATGTCTGTGCTACCCGAAACTCTGTTGGTTGCGCTGCACCGTGTTCCAGCCCATACTTTGTCTTAGCTCATTAAATGAGCTTGTTGGACAAGTGCTGAGAAGTCAGCAAAGTGAAATGGGTTTGTTGGAGTAGCTTATCCGAAAGAGAAGAAATTGGGTTCATCTTTTTCTCTATAATCATGTACAAAAGTCCAACAACATTTATGAAGAGATGTACAAAAGTCAAGCCACATAAATGATTATGTGATGTTAAACTTGTGAGACATGTTGGAAGGAAGAAAGAAAAGAGAGAAGCAAAAGCCAAGGGTCATTCGGATAAGGGAGAGCTGAAGAAAAGAAATTGGTTGAAGCAAAGTCAAGATAAGTTGGGTTGCATTTATTGTGACTTGATATGAAGAGTGTGAAAGGGAGAAAAGAAGGAAAAGATGAAGAAATAATTAGAGAGGCCATTCGGCCAGTGAAGATGGGTTGAAGAAGTGAAGTCCTAGGGGTGAAGATGTGAAGCCCTTGAGAAAAGAGAAGTCCCAGCAAGTGAGACTGAGGACTGGTGCAGTCTTAAAGAACTGCATGAGTGAAAGCAAGCAAAAGAGAAGAGAAAAATAGAGAGGGTAAGAGAAAATACACAATGAGAAAGAGAACAGTGAGTGAAAAGAAAAAGAAAGTTTTTCTTTACTCAAGTTGTATCTTTAAGTGTTAAAATCTCTATTTGATATAGTGAAATTATTCGGAGTTTGTCCTGTGGTTTTTCCCTTCAAAGAGAAAGGATTTCCACGTAAATTTTTGTGTTCTTGTATGGTTGTGCTTTCGCTGTGCTTGCTGAAATTTATTCACAGTTATATAGAATTTTTCCCAACAAACTCCTCTAAATAATCCTTGGCTCGCTGGTTCAAACGTCCTGGTTCTTGGATAACGCCTCCATGCACGACCGCATTACGTTGGTTCCAAATAAACCAACTTTGGACCCAGAAAAATTCCAACTCCTTGTTTGGTAAGCATTGCTGCATATACTCAACCAGTTGCACCATATCATCAAAGCCCGACGATCCTTTTTGCAAGTGACGCAAGCAACCAGCCCAAATATCTTGGGCCAACCTATACTCCCACAAAACATTATACCCAGATTCCTTGGCCTGTAAACACACTCCACATTTGTCATCTGCAAGAATTTTACGCTAAGCTAAATTTACACGAGTGGGCAAGATATCAAGGCAGGCTCTCCAACCAAAACCTCTAATTTTATTCGAAATCTTAAGCTTCCACAGCTTCGCCAGATCAGGCTTCCTGTCACTTCCTTTGAGTTTTCACCCATATCAGCTTCCTACTTGGATATTAATCTTGCTATGTGATATCCTGATTTGACTAAGTAGTCCTCACCTTTGGTGTGCAGCCAAAAACCATGTCAGGCACATGTCTATGGCTCAATGGAATGCGCAGAATAGCCTTTGCATCAAACCTATGAAATTTAGCCTCTACCTCCTCACGATCCCAAGTATTTGTCCTCCAATCAGTGAGGTCTGAAACTCTCCACTCCCATTCCTCCTCCACCGGTGGATGAAACACCCGATTTGTGACTTGGTTTGAAATCCACTTGTCAGCCATAACCCGATTCCTCTAAGAATGTGCACCGAGAGAAATACCGTGCCTTAAAACACTTGTAAAGCAAAGAGTCCCTATCTTGAATCAATCTCCACCCCTGCTTGGCAAGCATGGTTAAATTAAAATCCTTCAAATCACGAAAGCCCATTCCTCCTTCTTTCTTTGATTGGGTTAACACCCCCAGTTTTTCCAATGAATTTTCCTTTCTTCACCAGTTTGACCCCACAAAAATCTTGCACACAAGGTGTTAAGCTCGTTGCAAATTTTAGCGGGAAGTAAATTTTATTAGAATACTACTACAGTACCATCTTATATGTCATATTGTACTGTAGCAGCTTGTATTTATTTTTTACTAATTTCTTCTCTCTACTCTAGTTGTCTCCCACTTCTCCATCTCCCACATCTCTCTCTCATTTCTCTACCTCTTCATCACTCTCTCTTCAATCTTCAGGCTTCATCACTTCATTACTTCACCACTTCTCAATCTTTGCCGACCCATCTTCAGTCTTTGCCGACCCGCTGCCGCATGCAAGCCTTTCTCTCATCCTTTCTCTCCATAGCTCATCTTAAACCAAGTGGGTTTGTTCATGGGTTTTTGGCGTGGTTATGGGTTTGTAGGATTCTCTGGGTGAGATCAACATGATCAAGGATCTGGTAGTTGTTGTGGTGGTGAGATCGACATGGTTGTGGGTTTGCAAATTGGATTTGGTTGTGGGTGGTGATGGGTTTACTAATCGGTTTTGGACGTGGGTTTGGTGTTGAGTTTCAGTGGTGGATCATGGTGGCATCGGTGTGGTGGGCCGTGGGTTGTGGTGGCATGGTGGGTCTGGGGCTGAGTTTGGTGGGTTTGCTTTGTGGGTCAGGTGGATCAATGGGGTTTTTTTTTGGGTTTTTGATAAATTGTGTTGATGGTGGATCAATGAGGTTTTTTTTTTTGGTTCTACGTTGGTTTTATTTTTTTTGATAAACTATGCTGGGGTTTTAGGTCTTCATGGAGGTGATGGAGGTGATGAGTGGTAGATAGAGATAGAGAGAGAGAGAGAGAGAGATAAATATATTTTATTGTGTAAATATATTATTTTAATGTATTGTATAAGAAAATAAAAGTTGGGATGTTAGGGGTATTGGAAAATGGTATGGTATAAATAATAAAGTGAGTTTTGAGATGGTAAAATAAAATTTTTTGTAAATTCTGGATGCGCATGCTCTTAGGCGTATTGAAAAGTAATGTGTTAAATGGTATAAAGTTGGGTTTTTAGATGCTAAATGCTAAAAATTTTAAAACCCTTGATGGGAATGCTCTAAATGGTGTAAATTTACAAGTTTGCTATAGTAAAATTTACAAGTTTGCTATAGAAAAATTAGATTTTTATGCTAAAATAAACAAGAATCATGCACGAATTGATGCGAATGGTTTAATATATAAAGTCCAAATTTATTGGCCTGAAGTCTCCCTCTTGTTTAGATGTTTATAAGGTTGTAGAGAATTGGAAATCTCCTAACAGCCACCTGTCACCCAACTCTTGGTAATTGTACCATACAACTTTTGTTTCCAATATTTTTTTCTCTTAGCAAAGGTCTTTGACAAGCTGAAGATAACATCATATAAAGCTGTCTTCTAGATTTAAGTTTTTGTGCTGTTATGTAATTAGATTAACATATATTTACTTTCATTCTACATAGATGGAATTGCTTTGTTGTTGTTGTTGTTGTGTGGTTTTGTATTTTTTTTTTTTTTTTTAGTAATCCTTCTGAACATAGAAGTGTGTATTATAACCCTTCTGTTAGAGAAAATAAACAAAAACAAACATAGAAGTGTGTATTATAACCCTTCTGTTAGAGAAAATAAACAAAAACACTTTGCATTGGCTACATGAAGATTTTAGAATGGATGATGTTATAATGTTTTTTTAAGTATTGAGCAAACTATTTAAATGAATCAAGTTGTTTATGAACAACTCAAGCTTTACTCGGAAAAAAGGCTTGTTTATGTTTGTTTGTTTTTTAAACAAGCCAAGGTGGGTGTGCATGGGTCGGGTTGAGTAGTTTTTTCAACCCAATCCACCATGGTAGGTTAAAGAAAATCCAACCCATCACAGAGGTCTAACCCAACCCACGTGAATCGGGTTGGACCCATGGTTTGGACAGTTTCTTTTTAATATTATTATTACTATTATTATTAATAATAAATTAAGCATTAGAAAACACTGCCACAACTAAGAGCAAATTTATAATCAAATAATCATGAGTATAACTCCAAAAAACACAAACTACATGAGGAGAATTAGGGTTTGGCTTTTATTTAGGAAGATTGGCAAAAAAGTAAATAACAAAATATATAATATTTATTTTAATAAATTTTAAAAATATATATTAAATATAGGTGGATTAGGTCAGATTAGGCGGATTTGTGAATCTTATGACCTGAACTCAACCCGACCCACTGTTAAAAAAAATTCATAACCCAACTCAACCCACCAACCTTTAAAAACCAACCAAATTTAGCAGTTGGGCTGGATTGGATTGGTTTTGGCATGCTCACTGCACACCTTTAGACCAAGCTTAAGCCCAACTTTAGCCTCAACTAGTAAACAAGCCTAGCTTAAGCTTAAACATAATAATGTATTAAAAAACAAGCTTGTGAACATTAAGGCTTGATTTAACTGTATATTGGATTGAAAATATATATTTATATAGACTTGAAATTGAAATGTAAAAGTGTATAAATAGATTCATATGATATCAATTTATCATTTGTAGTTTATTGATTATATAAATAATCCATTTGCAAAAAAAATTCATAGCCTTTTGCAAGGGTAAAATTTTTTAGTCATGGTTATACTATCAAGTAACTCTTGAAAATCTCAAACTTGTTCAGCAAGAAAATGAACCAAGGAACACGTAATATTGTTTGGTGATGATCTTAAGTTTCAATCACATTCACAAAAAAAAATATAAAATAAATAAATGAACAAATTTGAACTTTTAATACTCGACTAAGCTTGTTTAAGCTTGAACTTATTTTTTTCCAATATATAGTAAAATCATTACTAAAATCTCTTGTTCCCTCACAAATCTATGAATGTTACAACAAATGGATTGTTTATATTATCAATAAACTACAACCAAAATTTTGATATTATATGAACTTAGTTACAAACTTACACAATCCATTCTCAAGTTTATATGAGTATATTTTTGGACATGTATACTTTTATATATAGTTAAATCGAGCTTGCATGCTCATGAATTTTTTCATCGGCATACTATTATGTTTAAACTTGACTTATTTAATAGTCAAGTCTAAACTTGTACTTGAGCTTAGCTTGTTTGCTAAACAAAAAAACATGAACAAGTTTTTTCTTGAGCTATTCATAAATAACTTGGTTCATTTATAGCTTGTTAAGACTAATTTTAATGGATTCACAAATATTGAATTAAAAATAAATGCATATAAATAGTTCACAAATAAATATTTATTTTTAATATAAAAAAATCAATAATTTTGTTATCAATCAAATAGTTATATTTTAAGTATTTTTTTAATCTAAAATTATGCATTAAAAATAAGTTTTTTATCAAATAGTAAATAACATCTTATTTGAACGAAATTTGTTATGCGTGTTAAGAATATAGAAAACGTGCAATTTAATAATTAGATTTTCAAAATTGGATTGAAGAGTTTGGAAAGTTTCACCTTATCATATTAATATATTGATATTGATACTGATATTGATTAGAACTCTCTGAGATTTGGTCCTTTCTTGGGCCAATCAGTTAACAAAATCATGCATCATATTCTAATTCTCTTTGAATAAAAATAATTATTAAAAAAAAAGAAAAAGAAGATCAGAGCACATATTCCCCTCATAAAATTAGAAGTCCGTCTACTCTTCCATCATTGTAACCCTCCCTGTTTCATATATATGATACATCCAAACAGGTTCAAGTAACTCCTTTGCACTGAGTAATTTCTGGCTTCCATCTTCGTCATTTTCTTCTTCTAGTTCTCTCTCTATTTGAGGATAGATTTCTTGCAGAGAAGCCAACATCATATCACCCCACTCTTTGTCATCTCGACTAAATAACTTCATACAAACAAAGTGTAAGAGTCCCAATACCAACCCAAAGTCTTTCCTTTCAAACCCAAGTACTGAGCCAGTTAAGAAAATCACCCCAACTGCATCCAGTACGTTAGGATTTCCTTTTAGCAATGTAACAATCATTCCAAGAAGTTTCTTGAAAACTAAAAAGTCCTCAGATTCAGAAACTCTGCCATCATCATCCTTTTCTGGGCCAACTTCACTCATTTCACTAAGCTCAGTCCTTGCTAAACTCAAAAGCCATGATGGAAAATGGACCTTAATGCGATCAGATGCATGAAAATCAATCCCTTCTCCTTGAGTCTCTTTCAGTATGTTCACGGATCCTAATGCCAGAATCAAATCGGGCAACCAAGGCTTTGCTGCGGCAACAAGACTTGCTGCTTTACCAGAGCCCATGTGTAATTCAATTGAGGTGATTAGATCAAGCAAATTGTTGGCAACATCAAAAGCTTCTGGAGGAAGTGGTGAAGCTTCACTGACAGCTCTGTGAACTAGATTAAGCAACTTCGCTGCATAGGTGAAGGAGCTCTTCACACACACAACTATATCTTTCAAATCTTCCTCCTCAAACTGAAATCGGTCTTGAGATTGTTGCCCTAAAGCGGAAATGATGTATTGTACATATCTTGATGTGAACTTTAACAACTGTCCATAATAGTGGGAAAGAAAACCCATCATAGCGGCATCAACCATGAACTTGAGACTTGCAGTAAGCATCTTCACTTTAATTGGTACTCTTTTTTGTTCAATATTGGGAGAATCTACAAGAAATTACAAAACTATTAGTGCTCATCTGGCAATGTCGTGAAAGCTTTAAACATTGAGTATTAGTAATAAAGCTTTGAGTGCTTGGCAAATTACAGGGAATAGTTCTTTAAAGTTCTGAATTTATAAAACATGAACAGTGAATTGTAGAGCTTTTTCCTAAAAGTTTCAAACTTCATCTTTAGCCATAGCTTTAAGGACCTTTTAATAAAGCTCCTTTTTAGTGGCTTTCCAGACACCCCATTCCCACCCCCCCCCCCCCCAAAAAAAAAAAAAAGAGCATTAGAGCTCTTTTGTGGTTGTGCGACCCTTAGTCACTTATATATAAGACAGCACTACAACAAAGAACTAAAATATGATTTAATTTATAGAAAAACATAGTGCACATGCAGGTGAAAGTAAGACCTTTTTCTAAACTCATCTTAGTTTAAAAATTATACAGCTTTCCAGAATGACTGGAATATGAGAGAAATAACTACCAAATTGTCCAATGTGATATAAGTACTCAACTACAATGAGCATTTCCTACCTCTACTATAGAAGAGTGGCAGTTAATGCTATACTTTCTATTGTCAAACACAATGAACAAAATATTTGTAAAAGAAAAAAATTTCTTTTCTGGATTATTACTAAACAAGAGGTTCGAGCCTTGATGCAATGGCAAATGCCTTCCACCCAAAGTGGCATGTTACAAGTTCAAGTCTGAGAATCAAATTCTCAAAAAAAAAAAAAAAATGCTGCCTACAAATCCCCTCTGCTAGACCCCATAGAAGTGGGAGAGCTTTATGTATTTGAGTACAACCTTTTTTTACTAACCTACATGAGGACTCAATAGTCTTTGCCATAAGACTGGAGAGAGAGACAAATGAGCCCAAGAAATGTTTAAGAATACTGAATTCTAAATATGCAACTGCGCTTACCACTATCATAGCCATCCTCATGATCCTGAAAAACAAAATTAAAAATCTATCCTCATCAATTCTCTAGACTCAAGTGTTGCTGGTAATTTCGAAGGTTTGAACCACAAACTCCAATCGAGAGAGAGCCAGTAATTGACAATAATAGTCCAAGTAGGGATGACATGTGCAGCAGTCACATTATATGGAGTCGGTTCATACCACTACCTTTCTGTTACAAACCAAACACTAATACTGTTTGCATACATCATCTGAAGTTATCCAAAGATCTATCTCTATATCACCAGAAAGAAGTGTCAAAAAAGTACTTTTCATCACGTCATATGATAGAACTAACAACCAACTTCCATATGTGCATAAAATCTCAGCAATTTGTGACCTATCCATAATTGCTTACCATGAGCACTTGGACTAGAGGCATCTGTTTGAGGTTCTTTGTTTCCTCGTCGATGGCTACTGGCTGTCTTACTGTTAGCTTGCCCAAGTTCTGAGGGTAATTTGCTGTACTTTCCAGAGTCACCTGCTCCAAGTAGTTTCTCTGTACAGTTTAGCATGTGATCCATTGTCTGTTCCAACACTGTCAGCTGAAACAGAAAATTGGGTTAGGACTTAGGAGCCCATCAGCGACAACATATTTCTGAGTGTTCAAAACCAGCATTAAAAATAAATTAAAATACTTGCCTCCAGAAGTGATCTTGAGGAATCAGTACTATTGTTCCTAGTACCACAATCTTTTTGACTATTTATGCTAACATTTTGAAGAGTCATATGCAGAGCAAGAACTGTATATGCCAGAATGGGAGATGTGTCCATGTATTCGCAATGCATGCACTGCACGATGCTGACTTCAGATATGATCTTTAAAGCAATAAATGACAGTTCTAGAGTTTGAGACCTCAATATAGCCTTCCGAGAATCCTCTGATGTAAGCAAGTCCCTGATTTGCCACGCTATTCCAACAGCAATGGAATAATCCTTCTCAAAGTCAAATGCCTTCTTTCCATCGACACATCTCCATTTAGCTGAAATTTTTCCAGAAGACATAGATTTCTTCCTTTTTGTGGAGGAAAAACTGTTCTTTGGTATTTCAGTTCCAAATTTTATATGGCAACGGTAGGCAGTTTTCTGCAAACGCACTGTTAGAGCTTCAAACATATCATCAAATCCATCACAAGACAGGAACAACTTGTGAGCAGACCTCACTTCGGCTTGCCTTTCCACATTATCTGATATACCACTACAATTAGTAACCAAACCCATGCATTCTTCAAAAAGCCCAGCTGCATCATCTGGAGAAATGGTGGAAACGATTTTAATTACAGAAGATTGAGCACATGCAGTAGAGGCAGCAGCAAACAAGAACTTCACTTTTTCACCATCAAGTAACTTGTTTAGAGCACGTTTGTAACATGGCTCACTTGCTAGGCTGTTGCAAAGGTAGGATGCAGCAACAAGTAAACCCTCCATTTGATCTGCATCTAGCTTATCAGGTGACAAGATCAAACTAATGAATAATCTAACGAGTTCCATGAGAGACTTAAGGGATGCCCCTTCTGATACAGCAAATTCACAAAACCTTGCTCCAGCCATGGGAGACCTTTTTATTAGTGTAATGCAGCGACTGCATGCCTCTTCAATAGGTACTTTTGAGGGAAAGTACGATGGTATAAGCAATTTTGTGATTTTCTGAGCAACAAGAGGTTGATCATTCGCAAGAGTAGATAACAAGACATCCAGCCCTACCACCTGCAGAGAAATATAGAGAACATAATCAACCAACCAATATGGATAAAGGCATCAGAAACAACCACTGCAGAATGGTGTTTGATCTTAAAGAGTACAGTATACCTTATGAAACTGAAAATTTCGAATATCCCTTATAAGAAGGAGGAGATCTGCAACAGCTGCTCGTGTGGAAACGGCGTTATCCAGCATTAGATGCCCCAATCTTGGTAGAAGCACTTTAAGAATTTCATGAGATTGGGGATTTCCAAGCAAATAAATGATACCATTCAATGTGGAGAGCCTAACCTCAATGCATATATCATGTGACATATCATCAAAAATTTTCGTAATTGTCTTTGTTATGGATGCTGAAGGTATGATTTCCCAAAATAAATGAAGGATGCGGCAGGAACCTTCCACTGCCACTACCCTTACATCCGGACAATCATCCGCAAGTAATCTCTCCAACAAAAAAAACTGTTTATCAAGTAATGTATCTTTCACCTCTTTTGTGCTATCAGGATCTTCTAGAGGAAACATGTCCAAAAGCAAATGCAATGCATTTTGGCGAACATTAGAATTTGCAACCTGTTGAACAGAAACATGGCATGGTCAAATGCAAGTTGATTCAAAACAACCCATGAATCAGATAGATTTGAGATATCAAATAAAATTGTGAGTAGAGACCCTGCTAAACCAACATATTGTTGATTTGTTGACAACAAAGACCAACCAGGCCCAGGAATTCACTAGTTAATACAAAACTGCTTCTGAGGTACTTAATCCAACAAACACAGGATACCAATTTAATCCCAACCAGATTCTCTGGCAATTATGGAAGCGTCCTTCACATGGTGAAAATTATTCAGTGCATCCAATATACTACATATGGGACCCATATTTAGGTACGAGGAATGTGTAGTACACAGTCTTTTTCATGAAATGCTTTAAATGTGTTTGCTGCCTGGTCTCCTAGACTATGCGGACAAGTAATGATATCATTGACTACATCAAATTAACGACTTCATTTGCCAAGAAGTCTAAATTATATAACTATATTCAATCATTATGGCATACAAATATATTAAACTATTAACTATCATCCCCACTATATTATCACAGGATCATATAATTCATGAACACTATCTTCAACAATCAGAAATTTACTAAAGAAGGAAAACAGCTACCTGTAGAGACCGAAAAATCACTGGCTCAGCAAGCCTAAAAAGAAGTTTCTCGACCCCCTCGGTGGTCCGCTGGCTTATAAACCCTCCCAAAACCCTCCTAATAGATGCGGCCAATGCTGGTGAACTCGCGTGTATCGCACCATCAATCAAACCCTGCAAAAAACCATCCTCAAACTCGCCCTTGGAATCCCCTTCTGCGGCTTTCCAAGCCCGAAACAGTATATCCCCGAACGCCTCAAGCATCGATTTACGCCCAAACGGAATCTGAGACCGAATCATAGCCAACATTTCCTTCACAAGCTGATTGCTCAGCCCAAACACAAACGCCAAGAACCGCCTCCCATCGTCGGTTTTCAAATATAGCGGCGCAATCACGCACCGAATCAGCAAGAGCTTCAAGTCCTCGATGCTCTCGTCCTCATAATCGAACAAAGCAAACGCCTCGCGAAGCGAATACACTCTGTGAAGATCCACTTTCCTCTTCAACGTCAGTGACTTGGACAGCAAGAAAGGTAGAGACTGAGAAATCAAAGTCTCTCGCCCAGGCAAATTCTCCTTCCACCACTCCTCGCACAAATTCGCTATCTCCGATATCAGAACCGACTCCGAATCAAAGAGAATCAAATTATCGTGCAATGCGCGAACTCCGGGGAGCAGATCGGACGGCGAGAACGCCTTTTTGGGGTGCGCGACGCATAGAACCGCGATATGAGCGAGAATTTCAAGGTCCTTGAAAAGCTTCTTCTTTTCTTTGCCAACATCGAATTCATGGCGGTCCGGTTCGGGCTCCACCGGCGTCTTGGAATGGCGCGAAGATCTTCGGGGTCGCTTTGTAGGAGGGGACTTGGAGGGGCTAGGGTTAGGGCTTCTTCTAGGGTTAGGTTGAAGAAGCTTCTGGAAGGATTCGATGGAGTGAGAAATGGAGCGGTGGAGAGAGATGGGGAGAGAGGAAGAGAGGTCTGAATTGGGAGTGATTTTGTGAATTAGGGATTTGAGAATGGGTTTTGAGGATTTGAGGCTTTGCTTTTGGGCTAAGGAGAGGAACTCTTCGGCTGAGGATTGGAGAGAGGAACGGAGTCGCTTCTCCATTTACTGACTCTGATTGTTTTTTTTTTTTTTCAAAATGTTTTTTCTGTTTTTTGAGAGGGGTGGGAGTGGGAGGGAGGGAACTGAGGGAAGCTACCGTTCGTTTTGAATTTTCGGCGGAAACGATGGAACTACGGGCTGTGACGGGTTTTTTAGTGACTGACAAATGAAAGGCCTGGATAGAAATGATCTGGCCCGTAGGGTGTGCCTAGGCCAGGTTGGATAAAATCCAACCCATTGTAGGGTCCAACTTACTTGGATCAGGTTGGTCAACTTTTTTTTAATTGATTATTAGAATAATACCAATATAAAAACAAATTTATAACCTAATAAACATGTGCATGGTAACAAACCAACACAAACTATTTTATAAGTACTTCAAAGTTAGTAGGATATCATATAGTTCTATCTCAATTTTTTTTTTTTTTTAAGAAAATTTCAACATATAGCGTCCGTTTTTTATGATAGCTCTTTATTATCAGACTAAGACACCAATCAGTTTTTGGTGAACCTCAGATTTCTTATACAATCATTAGAGACTTTATCAGTTGAATTAACAGGAACCCACGATTCTATCCTAACTTAGTTGATATACAAAAGAGTAAATGATATAATATATTTTTTAGATATATATTAAATATAAGTGGGTCGGGTCGAATTAAATAGATTTGTAAATTTGCTAACTTGCATCCAACCAGGTTAAAAAAAAAAGAAAAGAAAAAGAAAAAGAAAAAGACAATCCAACCAACCCCTAAAATTTGACTCAACTTAACGTGTTGAATTGGATGGGGTCAGTTTTGCTGCACACCCTTAAATCTGGGTGTGGAAGTGGAAACTCATTTATTCCTACGACTATGATTTGTCTGTTGATCCAAATAAAGGAGAAGGGTGTGGCCTAAAATGTTATGCATTTTGTATGGGTTTATGAGTTGGGTCACAAATGAGCCGGGCCAAGCAATGTAGTTGGTGTGGCATTGGGTAGGTAAGAAGTTTGTCTCGGCCCAATTGATCAAATCTAATTTGACCTGAGCCTCAACTACCATGTTCAAACACCACGACCTGAAATTTTGCACCACGAATCACACTTTAACCCCCCCCCCCAAAAAAAGAAAAAAGAAGGTGTGCATTCCAGGCTTTGATTCTGCTTTTTTCCTTTCATCCTTTTTTGGTCCTTTGAAAAAGGTCACTTGGCCCCGTATGAGTTGCTGGATACTTGCCTTAGTTGGCTAGAGCATGAGCAGCTACAAAATACTTTTCTGGCTATAGAAATGAAAAAGAGCCAAAACAGTGAGGTTTAGTTAAAGTAAAAGAGTTTGTGTGCGCTTTCATTCGAACGTGTAAAACACCGGTGCATGCACTTTTCCTTCAACAGGGTAAAAATATTAATTGTGTTATATATGCATTCTGAAGTCACATAATCGTGTAAAATATTAATATTTTTGGTCGCCTCCATGCTCTCCAGTTGTCCAAGTTCATCCTTCTCTTAATCAGGACAAAAGAATTCCTCAAATGACAGAAAACCACAATTTTTGTATGATGTAGATGTTAAATGTGGTCCTACAACAGCTTTAGCACTTTTTGTTTAGGCATTTCAGAGGGTAAAATCATCCACATTATCAACACTTTGTTTTAAGTTTAAGTCTATTCCGTGTAATCGTCTCGATTAGGAGCATCCAATTCTTAATTGAATGGTTGCATCAGGGTCAAAACCTTTCATAATGTTAACAGGCTTTCTTACCTTGTGTGTTATATTGCAAACCTACCTTTCTAAAGTGACTTTTGCAATCTTTTTTTTCCAATCAAATATATTCTTATGTTGCTTCTAATTGTATAGAAGCACGCATGCTATATCACTCACTAGTTTATATAATCATAATAAGTAGTAGTAAGAATCTTTGGAACCATAATTGTTCGAGTGACAGCTTCATTGGCATTGTTGTGATCTTATTTCATGAATAATAATAACATCCAATAAATGCGTACTCCATGAATAGAAGTTCCAAAATATGCCTGAAAGCCTTTTTCAGTTTTCACTAACAGGGCAATACATGACCACGAGACTAAAAAAAAAAACTATTTTGCAGCCTTCGATTCTCTTATTACATTTATTCTTAGCATAAACTCTGACTTCTAAAGTTGATAAATAATCCCCATTTATTTTGGAGGAGTGAGTTTTTAATCCTATGGAAAGGAAGGGAAGGGATTTGAATCAAATATCAACAACCTCCGCTTCATGAAGTGTGATTCCTAATTGAATAGAGCCTTAGATTCTCTCTCTGGTTCCGATTTTATTTTTGTCTCTAGAAATGTTAATTTTTTGCCTTACAAATTAGCCCGTTGGGCGGTCTCTTGTAATTGGGATGGGCCCATCTCCATCTCCTCTCTTCTTTCTTGGGTTCTTGTTTCAGAAGTTGAAGATGAGTTATGGTCCTCTCTTGTTCCTTCTTAATATATTCTTATTCTTAAAAATTTTAAAAAGAAAAAAATCCTAATTGCTTGATAAACTAAACTGTTAAGTAAAGAGACTACAAATGAATGGACTCTAGTTTATAAAGTCCATTTGGATTGAACTTATTGTTACTGAAACTGAAAACTAAAAATACTGTAGTAAAATAATTTTTAAATATGTGAATAGTGTCATGGGATCCGTAAACAGTGCATGAACAGGATTTTTGTCCCACGCACAGTAATTTTACTGTTCACGCACAGGAAAAAAAAAAAAAAAAAACATGAAAACGCAGAACACTGAAACGCCACTTTCAGCTCATCCCAAACGCTCACTATAACAGCTGCAAATTTTTCATTTGTCAATCAGGTTGATTTGGCTCAGGCCTTTGAAACAGATGAAACAGTAAAGAGTGAGGTATGCATGGGGTAATTGCTGCAAGCTAAACTACAATGTTGTACAATGCCAGACTGGATGCCCTATGATCCCCAAGAAGGCATGTGGAGGAGTGGAGCCTCTGACACCATTTTGCTATGAATCTTATGCCTCATGTTCCGTCCCCCACCGTACCCTAAACAAGGGGTCTCTAACTTCATGATGATAGGCTGGGTCCTACTACGTCCATCAATGAAGGGACTAGGGAGCAAATAGCAGCATTCATATTTGTCGTTGAAAACAATGGCCTAGGGAGCATTAGTAAGCATTTTCAAGAAAAGTGGCCTCTAATGACAATATGGATGTTTTTCAATTAGGCTATCTGGGATATTTTTCTAAAGTTCACAAACTTTATAAGTTTATAGGAGAATATAAAACTGTAAGAACTCAACTTTGGGAATGATCAATCTTTATTTGAAACCTGTATATTGGTCAATTTTTATGATTGCAATAAGTAGGTCACTTTTTAATGTACCTACTTGCTATACAATTAATATTTTGTGATACAATAACATTTTATACAATAAACAGATATGCTATACAATCCATTTTCAATCAGACACTGTTATTTCAAGGTTGATTGCAAGCATTCCTCAGGAAAGCTACCTCCAATTTAGTCACTTATTTTTATAGCTTTACAAGTTCTGGACCTCGTATCTACCCCATCGCCACCACCTGCTTCACAACCTGAGCTAAAGCCAAAATGATTTGGTTTGATTAACTATATAGTATATATCTGGCCAACCATTCTAATATTGTTGTAAATGCACTTGAATTATAGTATTATCACCACTATATCCTTCTTGATTTCCAATTCCTATAATTGGAGTTTCACGACCCCCAAAACAGTGCAAACTAAAAGGAAAAGGGAAGCTTTCCCACTCATCAAAAGGAACCCCCAACATTCCAAGCAAATATAATCACATTCAACTTTATATACTTTATAATGGCCCAAATGCAACACAGATGTAACAAATCAACCAAAAACAATTCCTCATTCCTTATGGCTTTTAGCCTTTTGAAAGACATAGGAGCATCCCGAGCCCCCCATCAAAAGGTAGGGTGGCAAGTGATGTATACAAAAAAAATTTCCTGTCATAACAAAAAAGGGAGAAAAGAGTGGAAAAAAAAATACAACCAATTGAAAAAAAAAAGTTGGCAAGAAAGTGGTATAACATTCAAGAAAGCAAACACTACTGAGAATCACTATAGGCAAACAGTCTTCAATGGCCTTCTGGCACTCTCTTGGTCTTCACTTCATCCTTAATGGCCTCTGGACATTCACACTTCACAGTCAGCTTCTCACTTCTTACTGTATAGGCTAAAGTTATTTCTTTTTATGTATTTACTTCTCTTTTTCTCTATCTTCTTTTGTCACTGGCAAAAACTTTTGTTGGGTAATTTTTTTTTTTTTGTTGGAAAATGGAATCCCAATCATCGATTCCAAATCATACCATGAGTTGGTAGAAACACTCATGACACTTGTATACAATCTAATATCAAGAATCAACTCTCAGTCTAAACATCCCTATAAAGCAATCAAAAAAACACAAATCAATTTTTGCTAGGAAGATCAATTTCGCTATCTATGACCGGTGGATTCTCTTTACCGGGCAATGTTGCTCATTGAAATTAAGTCTTCTTCTAGTGCCAGCAGCAGAATGCGGGGGAAAGACTGATGCGGGTGTCTTAACTATTCGCTTCTCTATGTCCTGCATCATATTGTAACAGGAAAAAATATGTTCCTGTTGCAGAGCAATATATAATATAAATCAGCTTAAAAAACATAACTAAAAGTCTAAAACTTTGTAATGTTCTTTAATTTTCAAATTCTAAGATATCCATTTTCAATGCACAAGTTTAAATGCATTCAATGAAAGATTAATCTTTCAATACTAATAATGAAATCTCACATTTTCTTGAGACCCCCACAATGCAATCGGTCTTATCCTGAGTTCCACTGCTTCTTTTGTTAGTTGAGCATCGATTGCTACTAACACTGCAGCTGCCGCTATAATAGATGGTCGATGATCCATTAAATTAATCTCTGCATCAAAGAATTCAACTTGGTAAATACAAACACACATAGTAACCTCACAAAACAATTTGCACCCAGTATTTAATGCCAAGATTAAATGCATTCAAAGAAAGATTAATCTTGCCATACCTTTTGTGACAGCCATAAAAAGTTCCGCAACTCTAGACCACAATCCTTCCGGTTTAGATTCCCCACAGAACTTATTGATGAAGTAATTCATATAAGAAAAAGGAGTAATTGAACCCATTTTCCATTCCAAAGTACTCAAAACCAATAGCTCTGCTCTCTGAATCTGCTGGTTGTTAAAATCATATTCTTGTAACTTATATGCCGATAGTGGCGTCACTGTAGATTGCTCCATTTTTGCTGCCAAAGATAAACATGCCAGGGATAATAATCGAATAGCCCAAATCATCCAATCCTACATAAACAACAAAAAGCATTTTAGCATTACGCTAATTTAGCAAACATGAAAGACTCATTAGCCAAAAAGTTAAAGAAATTTGCTTACACCAAGGGGTTTCTTTGAAAAAAACCGATCAAAGTAAGTCACGGACAAATAAGCAGTAAGGAATCGGAAATCCAACGATGCCCGAGTCTGAAACACAAATTTGAAGAGTTGGTTCCAGTATTTATTATCTTTTTAAGCTAAGAACACAAAAGGTGAAAAGAAAAAAGAAAAGAGCTTTACAGAAACAAACATTGAAAATCCACTCAATGCAATCCAAACGAACACGCTTCAACGAGGATGAGGTTGTGTTGGAGAAACCAGCACAGCAGCTTTTGGATCCAAAAGCAATAGTTTCTCTCTGAAGCAAGCATTGAATATAGTACTCATCTTCACTCTCTGGAAACAAACATGGGTCATCCTCTTTTTCTTCTTGCTGTTGTTCTTTAAAGCAAGCATCTGGGTTTTCTTGGCACAAGAGATTACGTGGAGAAAACGGAGTGTCGGAGATCCCCATTGTTGCTATGTTTCATCCGAATTCTAAGAGAATGAAACAGAAACAGAGAAATCAGGAAGTGGGTATTTGTTTTTAGAAGTGATAAACTGACTCTATAGTAAGTGGGAGCGTGCGAAACTACAGTGTAAGAGGTGAGGGGGACTAGCGTCTTTGGTGCCGCCAAAATGAGGGCGTTAATTAGCGGTTAGGTATTTACTATACGGGTTATACACCTATAGTACATACCAAACAATCTATTTCAAATCTTCAATTGCTTCCATATTCTGTTTTTCACTTTTTTGGTAGTAAGAGATTAGCCTCGGAGGCTTTTTTTTTTTAAATTAAAAAAATTTTAATATTTTTTCTATTAAAAAATGTGAAAGATTTTGCACTCAAATCATCATAACTTGGAATCACAATTTCCAAAGTGTGTGCACTAGTTATTATTCATAAGAAGAAAATCGATAAAATCATAAAATAAACATCGAAATGAAAAGTAGGGCAAGAATCATATAGGAGACTTCTTGTTCTTGTTGAGTACTCCACATGTCTAATTTGCACCTTCCATTGTCACTGCAATGGGGATATACAATCGAGAATGAAGTTTGTAAGCTCGATATGATTTCAAGATGAAGAAAAAATCCTAGCATCCACTTACCTAATACATCTCTCAAAATGTTTACTGATCAGGAAAATCTCCTAGCACTACCATCAATGATTATTGTTACAAAAGGGTATTTGTTAATTGTCCAAGTTATATAATACGAGTCGACCTTGTCTTGGGATATACTTGTGCTGTTAAACTCATGTAGTAGAAATTGACAGTGAAAAATATGCAAAAAAGCATGAGCAGAATTTAACAGTTAGAAATATGCATAAAAGGTGGACATGGAGACTGGAGTTAGAAATATTTGAGGGTTGTTACTATTTTAGTATTTTACACCTTATCTCTTTATCTTTTTATTAAAATATTTTTTATTCTTAATCTATCTTCAATCAATACAGATTTTTTCAAAACAAAAAAAAAAAAACAAGTATTTTGACAAATAGTTAAAAGATAAATTGGAATGAAATAAAAATGTAAAAGATAAAATAATCAAATTGAAAGCACCTCTCTTATGTATATCTCATTCCATACT
>NC_044909.1:39680498-39715485 GCF_001633185.2 Quercus lobata
AATAAGTCTCAAATCAAACAAGAGAGCGCACAGTTGCTAAATTTACTGTTAGAAGTTCAAACACTTTCATTATCTGCAGCATTAAAAACCATGAGAGAGATAACTTAATGTAAAACCAAAACTTCAAGTTAATATGGCTAAGAGCTCCAACTATTCAACTGTGGCGGATTAAATGAGTAAATTCACCATTTCCTATTAGTTTAAACTTTTAGGAAAATCAGGCCTTGTTTGGATTTCTCCGAACTGAGTTAATAAATCCAAGTTTTGTTAACTCATAATCCAAAATTGGTGGGGCCCACGGGTAGCATGCTTATTTGGATAAATTTCCAAACCATTAACTCAGTGATGATATTTCATAATTTTGAGTGATGGGTGAACAATTTTGGAAACACGGTGAGGCTATTTTCAAGTTACGAGTTTTGAGTTATCAGTGGCAGTTTTGTAAATTTCCAGCAAACACAGGTCCCACAACAGTGTCTCGTCCCATCATTGCAGGCTTTTGTGAGCAATGGATATTTTTCCTCATTACTTTCCTAGCCACCAGACCCTACTCTTCTTCATCACTTTCCCTTTTCCCTTCTCCTAATGCTATGTGGGACTCAGTGAATGACAAAAATGTGGGTTTTTAAATTTGAAATAGCTATGAAAATCTTCAGCCAAACGAGCGTGAGAGTGAGTTATGGATTTTATTGAGTTAGAGTTGTGAGATATTGAAATATGAGTTTGAGTGAGGAGATTTGAGTTATGAGTATTGAGACTTAGATATGAGTCAATGGCAAACCAAATAAGGCTTTAGTAATTTGGAAAATTATTAGGTATTTTCGAAATACCATAAATGTGTAGTCTCCCCTCTCACATGAATAGTGAGTCTCATCATAAATTTAATTAATAAGACATACTATTCATATGAAAGGAAAAAGTACTCATTTATAGAACTCTAGAAGTACACAATAATTTCTCCCACTAATTTAACAAACTAACACACAAGATTTTTTATAAGGAGTTTAATAACCTCTCAGCTGTAGCCTTAGCTGGAGCTGATTTGACATTTGATTTGAGGCATACAGCAAATGTTTCACAAAGAAGTGGCTGTCCATTTCAAAGAAAATTAAAACTGAGGCCCTTGTCATTTATAACTCACATAAATTTGGGTCCATCAAATGGAGATATTCCTTATTGAGATGCCCACAGATGCAGTCAAATGGACCTTCTGCTATACAGTGTACCTTGATGTCCTATTCATACACCGAAAACTATGATTGTTACTGCAATATACCACCAGTTGATGACTGAGCATTGAGCAATCTCTATCACTCATGAGTCATGGGTAAGAGCACTTGTTTATTTGTGCAGGGAATCTGTAAACAAAATTTTGGTGTCGTCTATATAGCATTGACATTATTTAAGTATAGTCCCTAAACAAAATAAATAAAACAGTTAAACGACGAAATAATTGTTTGTCATATAGAGTCCAGGGTTGACTAGGCCTTGGCTGCCAAAGCTCATCGTTTACGTGAAAAATATGTCGTCTTAGATGAAGGAAATTTTATTTTTGGCATGGCCCCATTTAAGAGTGTGATGAGACGATGTCGTTTCTCTAACCCTTGCCTTAGCTTGAAGTCTTGAAGTTGAACAAAACTCGCCACTCTATAATAAAGATTGCATTGCATCTATCAGAAATGGAGCTTTCATCTTTTGGTACTTTTATGTAGTGTTTTTTTTTCTTTCTTCTCCTCCCCATCTCTCTATTCTTCCTTATCATGCTTTACACTAATCATTCTTTTCATTTTTCATCATTAACTGTTTGATAGCTTGAGCACATTTTATTAAAAATGGTAGTTTATAAAATGTGAAAAACATTTTAAGGCACCCATCAGAAATTTTCACATAATTCTGATAACATTAGGATAGACTTGAAGTTTTTGGAACCATGTTGAGAGTGGCTAATAATTGGGTTGATTTAGCTGAAGCTAAACCAGCCACCACCATCTTTGTCCTCTATCCTTCAACATAGAAAAGCTTCAATCCCTTCATTGATAAGCCTAGCTGGATTTATACGGTTTTTTTATTTTATAGATTTCTTTTTGGTTCCTTGCTAAACAAGGACCGCACTTGAGTTGGCTTTATATTCCCACTCAAAATAGTAAACAATTCAAGCAGATTCTTGTCCAACTTCCAGGGAAACCATTAAAAAGAATGCTGAAAAAAGAAACTGCTACTTATTATTATTACTAATTGATCCAATAAATGCAGATAAAAGCATCGTAAGTAACATCAAAACATTCTGATTTCTTGAAAATGTGTGGGAATCTGATCTAAAAGAAGATAAACCCATCTTAACTATGGCATATGTGTTGGATTGAGGAAAAAAAGACATCTATTTTTTTTTGCTTTTTTCATTTAGAATTGCTTCATTCGACTGTGCACTTCAGTGAAAGGAATATCATGTCTTTGTCTTTTGATGCCCTATTCTTCCAGATAGAGCTTGCTCTTCTATCATAGTAAATCTTCAATGCCCAACATTTGACTTTTTATGCATTTGTGATCTCATACACAAAACCTTGTTCTTCTCTTACAAGCCTCACCTTGTTAATTGAGTGGTACCTCTATCCATGGACCGGGATTTTCTTGACAATAACCGATTCCTTCTGAAGTACTTTCACATCTCCATTATCCTACTCCTCTGAATGCTCATAATGAGTCTATAACCGTGGAAGTATCTGCTAAAATTTGATTGGACTTCTAAGAGGTTCATTACTTGATATTCACATAACTTCAAGGAGACAAACTTCCCTCATCCGAGCTTGAATCTTGTCTTGCACTATACCTATCGAGAACTGGTAGTGAAGCAGTTGCAGATATCCGGAAAGATCTGGCAGCACCCACCACTGTTCTATCCTGCATCCTCCCCACTTCCTTGCACACTTGATCTAGTATGCCTAGAAAATCTCTTACAATCATGAAGATTCTGAAAGGATGGGCTTCCTCCTTTGCTGTATCCCCATGGAAATATTCTGTGACCTCTTTCACAAGGTATAAAGCCTTTTTTTCATCGGCCTTGATTCTAATAATTTCCTCTTCAGCCTCTTTCAGAAATAGTTTCATTGAGTTGAAGAATTTTCCCTGCATATCTGGCTTCTCATATTGCAAAACCAATCTGACTTTGTCAAGTCCCATTTCAAGCTTTGACACATAGCTGCTTAAGACATCTGAGTCCATTCCTGCTGCTTTTTTGACATTGCCGAGGTCTCTGCTTAACCCAGCCACAACCTGCAATCCTTGCTTCTGGAAACTGTCCTCCATCTTTTGATGCACTTTTTCTTGAACATTCTCATTTGTAGAATCGGTACCTGTGCCTTCAGATCTAATAATCTCTTGGACCACGAAGTGTAGCAATGTGGTCTTCCCATCAGTTCCCTTAATATCTACAAGTTTTAAGAGTGTTTCAAGTTTAAAAGCCTTAGCATCACCACGGTTAGTTCCAACATTCATTCTGTTTCCTGTCCTGAGAACAGCTTCAAGGAGTTTAAGGAATAATCGACTGTTCTTTAATTCATCACTTGCTTCCTGACAAATAATAAATCTAAGGTTTGAGTTTCTACAAGTCAAAATTCATGAAATCAACAGATCAAAATAACATGTAATTAAAACTTGTTAATTGTTAACTTTTAGCCAAAGTACCTCAAGGGTTTGAAAAGCCTTTCTCAGGTATTTGACTTCTGTATCAAAGTTAGCTCTGTATAGCATGGCTTCAACTCTTTTAAACGCAAATGGGATATCAAGTACTGCCTTAAGAAATCGCTCTGCAGACCCTAGTTTTGAGATGTCACCACGGTAGTCTCGAAGTTTTATCTCTTCCTCTTTAGTTGGAGCCATCTTTACCAGAGTTTCCAAAAGCTCAGCACCCAAGCCTTCTGGGTTACCTGTTGCACCCAAACACATAAAGCAAATGATGCTTCAGACTAAAAATTCAGAATCTAGATGGAAAGTTGGATGCAAAGGCAATGAGCATGGTAAAGATTTCAACAAATATGTTTATATTTCTTACTTCAGTACTTTGTAGACAGAAACTAGTGATGCAATGAGATTGTCATATAGAACCTCTCAAGCAATATTTATGCGGAATGGCTATATATCAGCAGATTTGTTTCATTGGACTGTGCTCTAGGAAGCACCTTCTGTGTGGTTTTCCATACGTTTGCATATGAATCGAGGGGGGGAGGGGGGAGTGTGTGGAAATGAAGAAGCAGAAGAAGAAGACACAAACTAATACAGTACCACTAGTAGCATATGTCATATTGGTTATGTGTTGTGAGTCCTGATTGTTAGCTCAGGTAATCTGATGTAATACAAATAAGGCTTAACATGGACAATTGGGGGGCAAAGAATAGATAGGGAGGGCTCTGTTGATTTGGCATAAGCTAGACACTCACAGTCTCAACAGAAGATCTGATCATGAAAAAGGTAAAACACCTGAGTAAAAATAACGTTCTAGATATAGGGAAGATTTTTGGTAGTGTATTAGTCTTTCAATATATACATGCTTGTGTAAGTGTGTCATGTGCTTTGATTTTGCAGTGTTTACACATATCTTTTGGTCATTTTGTTCTCCACTATACCTTAAATATGTGAATGCTAGGAATATATAGACTGGTGTGGCTTCTGTGGTAATCTTAATAGCAGTAATTGTGGTAATTATCCTTTTTTGGCAGTTAGTAGGCAAGTCTAGTTAGTTAGGTAGTTGTAATTTGAAAGTTTCTTGTAATTTCATTATTGACGTTATTGAGCTGCATTATCTGTACAACAGTTATTATGGAAATGGTGTCCCTTTTTTAAATGAAACACCCAGATGTTGGTAAATATCCGAGTTACTTAATTACTTTTTAGATATATGCAACTACCTGTTCAAAAAGTGTCACTAGGGTGTTGTTTGGGATACTATACTTAATTGAGCTTTTCTACATTCTTGACAAGTGATTGTGGTTAATTTATGGTGAAAGTGTGCCAGATGATGAAGGCATGAAGGTTTTTGAACCTGGTTTCTTCAATTGGAGCATAAGAGATATAATGAATTGCATAAATCAAACGGATCTAATAAATCGACAAAAAAAAAAGGGGAAGCAACTAAAAAAAGAAATCATGGTCATGCTTTCTCTACTGAGAAAAAGATCTAGCGCATAATAGGTTGGAGCATGCTTGGCATAATGACCTAGTATTTACTAGCCAAAATCTAGTAGAATGATTTATAACATGAGAAGCAATGAACATTCATTTGGTCTCTAATACTAATGTCTTTTTTGGAAATCTTCATTTCCTGAAGCAAGGTTGTCATTTTGATGGGGATTTTACATGATTACTTGAAATCTAACATAATGATGTAACTGATATGATCTTGCTATAACGCTTTTACTACCATTTTGATTATAGGCATGATTACACTTCTTCTAAGCTCTTCAATTCTTATTTCTGCTTTTGACATCTTTTATCCTCTGCTTTTTGTTTTTACACTAAGCTATATTGCGTGCCCTCCTGCCTCAAAAAAATTGTGCTAATTGATATCTACAGACTAAAGACTATAGAGTACTTCATAACTTTTGGAATTTTGTAAGTAATAAAAAAAATATGGTTGCCCATTATAACTGATCTATTCCTTTATGTCTAGATCAAATCAGAGAAATGGGATTTTGAATTTTTTTTTTTCTATATATCGTCTAAGCAGAATATGGAATTTATAATCATTTATCAGACATGGGAAAGAAGGAAACATCACTTACCATCCAAAAGAGCTTCAGACACCTCGTCCCTTGTTACATTGAGTGCTCTTAATAGAATAGCTATGTTCTGTGACTTCTTTGGGTCTAACACCCTGTTTTCCAGTTCAACAGGAGGGAGCACTGATTTCCTAGTAACCTCTTTTTTTGGAACTGAATTCGCCGAATTGCAGCCAAAAAGAGTCTCCATCATGTCCTCATTCAATCTGCAAAGTAATGAAGCAAACAAATATTATTGTATCACATCAACGATCAAACTAAAACTAATAAGCATTATGGGATAAATCACAAAAAGTGTACATTTCACTACTTACTGAAATGAGCTGGATTTGAGCTGGTCCCAAACTGTGGCTCTGTCCGAGGTTGCCCGTACTTTGTCCCAATGCAGAGGCTTCAACTTGGGTTTTGCTCCTTCCCTCTCATCTGAATCAAGCCTCTCAGAAGAGCTCAAACTTTTATTACTACTTTGTGGTGCTGGTGTTGTTATTTCATTCTCAAAATTGCGTTTGGGGCTTGAATTCCAGGACAATGACTTCCTTGAAACTTGGGCATAAGAAGGAGGAGTTGGAGTAACAGAAACACTTGCTTCTGGAAGTCCTACTTTCCGCTGCGGCAATGATTGCGGTGGAGGAGGAGGAGGAGGCGGAGGCGGTGGTGGAGGAGGAGGAGTGGGCGGAATTGGCGCTTCAGAGACTTGTCTAGACACAGAGCTTATTGATTGAAGACGCGCCATATTTGGTGGTGGCGGTGGCGATGAGAATTTTGGCCTCACTGGAGGATTTGGAATCACTTGTTGTAAGTCCACCACTCGAGGAGGTAGCGGCGATGACGGAGGAGGAGAAGGAGGCGGCGCATGCGGTGGCGATGGACGCGGGGCCGCAAGCCGAGATTTAGGAGAAGTCCGTTTGGAATGAGGAATAACAGAATTGGCACCATAAGTGTCGGTTTTGGCAAAACCATTGTTGTTGTAGTAGTTGATGCTGTTGTTAGGTGGACAACTTAGACGCGAACTGGGAGTGTAGTAGCTATTGTCATCGAAACTGATCGAAGAGCAATTGGGTGAATGAAAAGCAGTGTCGTGGCTTTCCTCATCGGACGAAGAGGAATTGACATTGCAGACAGGGTTTGTGAGTGGTGGAAGTGGTTGTAACTCAGGACTAGGCCGATACAGATCAGATCTCTTGTCCGAATTCAGCTTATGATAAGGTGACCTGTTAGCTCCATTGTTTTCTCCTCTGCTACCATCAGTGATTGAACCTCTTTGCTGGCTCGGCTCCACGGTTCCAATGTACAGAAAATTCGAGGGTGGGGCAGAGCCGCTGCTGTTATCTCTGGAACTTCCACCAACAAGCTTTTGAGCTTGAGACTCGCGTGGGTGCTTTGCACGGTGGCGGTAGAGAAAGAATGCGAGTGCGGAGAGCATTCCCAGAGTGACAATTCCGACTGAGATTGCGATTGCCACTGTTTTCGTTTGCTTTGCTGGCTGCGTTGTTGCCACTGGGATTGGCATGGTTCCATTGGATGGTGAAGGCGGTGTTTGACTCTGATCTGGGGTTGGTCCTCCTTCGTGGAAAAATGGGTACTCCGAGCCCGGCACATTTGAGCTGTCTGATGGCACCGTCGGTGGCGGTGGTGATGGTGGTGGAATTGAGTCCGTTCCAGGTGGTGGTGCTGAACCTACTGGGAACAATGGTTGGTGCAGAATTCTCCTGTGAGTTTCGACTCCATTTCTGGTTGAGTTTAGAATATTAGTAGTAGCAGCAGCAGCAACCCATTTTGGAGTGAAAGGTATAGACAATGATATCAGAATCAAAAAGAAGCTCAAATTATGATGAGCTCTCATGGTGAAGAATTTTTCCTTTTCTTTTCTTCTGGGTCTCTCTTATTTTCTCCTTTTCTTTCTCACCCAATTCATTTCTATGCTTTTCTTTCTAATTCTGTTTGTAAGAGAGAGAAAGAGACTGGGAAGGTTCTCTTTCTCTTTGGTCTGTAAGATCTGGATGCTCAACTGGCTGACGAAAGCAAGAGACGCATTTCTTTCTTTATATTTTTTTTTTTTATATTTATTATATTTGGAGAATTATTTTTTTATATGACTTTTAGTTCATCTAAATTAAATATTTTTACAAAAATTCTAACACCATATTTTTTTTTTTTTTTTGCTAGGTAATTGTTTATGCAGGTGCAGGGGCTCGAATCCCTGAGCTGAAGGTCACTAAGGAGACCGGGTACCACTTGGGCCAACAAGCTCGGTAGTCTAACACCATAACTTGAACCACAACTTTTTTTACAATTGTATGAATGGAAAACTATGAATACTTAACAAAAGATAGCAAGGTTACGTTAAAATTACATGTAATCAATTAAAATACTCGTGACAAAAATAGTGATATTTTGTATGAGTTTGGGATGAGCTGAATTTTTCAACTTATTTCTACTTTCAATTTATTTTTATTACTGTTGGAACATTTTAATATTAAATAATTAAAATGAGTAAATGTTATAAAATAAATGTAAAGATGTGGAGTGAATATGGAAGATGAAGAGTTGTGAAAAATGTTTAATCCCACATTGAAAAGGAGAGAGACTTTTTTATTCTTTTTAATTGTGGTGATTAATGGGTTAACATGAATTGTCTCAGATATTGGGCTAGTTACGTGCGCAAGGGGGAGGTGAAGAGTGGAGGTATCAGAAATGGAAATGAATCAGCCCCTTGAATTAATACTCCATTTTTATTATGGACAATGAAGAGCCATTAACCCACTTAATGGACTATCCGTTTGGGCCTATTCATTCTTCAGAAACTCCTCATCTCACCATTAATTGTGTAACTCCAGCCCATCAGATTAATATCCAACAATTAATCTTGTAACACCCATTACATCAGAATAATTGGACCTAATTAATTAGAATAAATTGGGTAGTAATTTCGTAAGGCCCATTGAGCCTATAAATAGACTCATTCAGACCCAATCCAAGTTACTGCAATTCACAATACACACTAAAAAAATAGAGAGATTATTGGCAAGGAAGGGTGTTCTTTCTGGTGGAGCTTTGGGCTTGAACACTTTGTGCAGAGGTTGTTCTAGCCATACAACACTTGTTGGGCTGTTGTATCCTGGGGGAGACAAGTTAGAGAAGGTCTGCACCGGTTACAAGAGTTAGCCAACCAAGGGCTTGAATCTCCTTAAAGAGAGCGAGTGCCGCGCCTCAGTCCAAATAGTGTTGTGTATTTTCCTTTCTTTATATTAATAATATTCAGAAGTACTATTCAGTTTCTCTTTGTGTATTATTTCCATTATTATTGTGTTTGCACCAACAATTTTAAGGAGATTCAAACACATGGAGTCTTCACAAGAGAAACCAAATGAGCCTGTTGGAGATCTCAACAAGCCCTTTCGCTTTAAGGGAGCCCATTTTAAGAGGTGGAAAGGAAAGGTCCTCTTCTACTTAAGTCTTCTTAAAGTCTCCTACATCCTCACTGACAAGAATCCGTCAAAAGTTCCTACCGATGAGATGAGTGAGGAAGAATATATTCTCCATCAAGAAAAAATAGATAAGTATACAAAAGATGAATATAATTGTCGCTCTTATCTATTGAATTGTCTTGCCGATCATTTCTATGATTATTATGATACAACTTACAATTCTGCTAAGAAAATTTGGAAGGCTTTACAAAGCAAGTATGATACCGAGGAGGCAGGTGCAAAGAAGTATGCTGCTAGTAGATTTTTCCGTTACCAAATGGTGGATGGAAAATCGGTGGTAGATCAAGCACAAGACTTCCAAATGATTGTGGCAGAATTGAGATCCGAAGGCATAAAGATTGGAGACAATTTGGTGGTAGCTGGCATAATTGATAAACTACCACAATCTTGGAGGGAGTTCCAAAAAACTTTGCGGCACAAACAGAAGGAGACATCCTTGGAGACTTTGATCACACGCATCCGTGTGGAGGAGGAGGCTAGAGGACAAGATGCACTCATGACACAAGAGAGCAATGGTAATTCCACCACAAAGGTAAACCTTATTTCATCCAATAATAATATGCCCAAAAATCATTTTCCTAGAAATGTTCAATTGAAGCCTAAAAAAAAGAGCCTTTAAAAATAATAATAGACCTCAAGGAAGGGGAAACCCAAATAAAAATTACAATAAGAACCAAGGACCCCCTTCACAAGATCAATTTAATAGATCCTGTTTTGTCTGTGGCAAGAGTGGGCATATTGCTCGATTTTGCAAATTTCGGAAACGTGAATCTGTCCCGCAGGCTAACGTAACCGAAGAGCCTTTAGTGGCTATGATTACAGACATCAATATGGTGCAATATGTTGAAGGGTGGTGGGCAGATTCCGGTGCTAATAGGCACGTCTGCTATGACAAGAATTGGTTCAAATTGTACACTCCTTTTGAAGAAGAAAAAACTGTTATGCTTGGTGACTCTAGTAAAACCAAGGTTCTTGGGAGTGGTGAGGTTGAATTGAAATTCACTTCTGGACGTGTGCTAACATTGAAAGATGTACTTTACACTCCGTCCATGAGAAAGAATTTGATGTCAAGTTTTTTGCTTAACAAGGCTGGCTTCAAGCAAACTATGGAATCTGATAATTATGTAATCACAAAAAAGGGATTATTTGTGGGCAAGGGTTATGCTTGTGATGGAATGTTTAAATTGAATGTTGAGAATAATAAAGCATCTACCAGTTCAGTTTATATGCTTTCTTCTATTAATTTTTGGCATGCTCGTTTGTGTCATATAAATAGTAGATATGTGGGAATCATGAGTAGTTTAGGATTAATTCCAAGACTGTCAAAAGATTTTGAAAAATGTGAAACTTGTAGTCAAGCTAAGATTACAAAAAGGCCTCATAAAAATGTTGTAAGAAATACCGAATTGCTTGAGTTAATTCATTCCGATTTATGTGAATTTGAGGGAATTTTAACTCGTGGAGGAAATAGATATATTATCACTTTTATTGATGATTTCTCAAAATATACAACTATTTATTTGTTGAAAAATAAAAGTGATGCTTTTGAAAAATTTCAAGATTTTTTACAAGAAGTTGAAAATCAATTCGGTAGAAAAATAAAAAGAATAAGAAGTGATAGAGGCCGTGAGTATGAATCAAGTGCATTCAACTCATTTGCTCAGTCTTTGGGAATTATCCATGAAACTACTGCACCATATTCACCTGCTTCTAATGGTGTGGCTGAAAGAAAAAATAGAACTTTAATTGAGTTAACAAATGCTATGTTAATTGAATCTGGTGCACCTTTACATTTTTGGGGTGAAGCTATTTTAACTGCATGTCATGTTTTGAATAGGGTGCCACATAAAAAGTCACACACCACACCTTTTGAGATGTGGAAAGGACATAAGCCAAATTTGGGATATTTGAGAGTATGGGGTTGTCTTGCTTATGTAAGGCTTGCTGACCCTAAAATGCCTAAATTAGGTATAAGAGCTACTACCTGTGCTTTTCTTGGTTATGCGATTAATAGTGCAGCCTATAGATTTTTTGATCTTGAAAACAAAATAATTTTTGAATTTGGTGATGCAATTTTTCATGAAGAAAAATTTCCTTTTAAATTGAAAAATAGTGGGGGTGAAGAAAATATTTTGTCACAACCTAGTTCTTCTACTTCACATTTTCAAAAACAAGAAAATTTTGAAATGGAACCTAGAAGGAGTAAAAGAGCTAGAGTTGAAAAGGATTTTGGTCCTGATTATTATGTTTTTAACATTGAGGAAAATTCCAAAAATTTAAAAGAGGTTTTAACATCACCTGATGCCATATTTTGGAAAGAGGCTGTAAATGATGAGATGGAATCTCTAATTTCTAATAGAACTTGGAAATTAGTAGATCTTCCACCGGGTTGTAAGACCATAGGTTGTAAATGGGTTCTTAGAAAAAAGTTGAAACCGGATGGGTCAATAGATAAGTTTAAAGCTAGACTTGTTGCAAAAGGCTTTAAACAAAAAGCTGATCTTGATTTCTTTGATACATTTTCTCCGGTAACAAGAATTACATCTATTAGATTGTTAATTGCCATTGCTGCAATTTTTGATTTGAAAATTCATCAAATGGATGTAAAAACTGCTTTTCTTAATGGGGACCTAGAGGAAGAGATTTATATGGACCAACCTGAAGGCTTTGTAGAGCCTGGCCAAGAAAGCAAGGTATGTAAGCTAACTAAATCCCTATATGGCTTGAAACAAGCACCTAAGCAGTGGCATGAAAAGTTTGATTCCTGCATGATTGAGAATGGTTATAAATCAAATGAATGTGATAAATGTATTTATTCTAAATCATGGAATAATTTACATGTTATTATTAGCCTCTATGTGGATGATATGTTAATTTTTGGCTCAAATATGCATGTTATAAATGAAACAAAAAATATGCTTAAAAGCCATTTTGATATGAAAGATCTTGGTGAGGCTAATTTTATTTTGGGCATGAAAATTACAAAAACATGTGATGGAATATATCTTGATCAATCACATTACGTTGAGAAAATATTGAGAAAATATAATTTTCATGATCACAAAAGTGTAGCTACTCCTTTTGATTCTAGTGTTCATTTATTTCCTGTGAATAATGATAATGAGATTTTTAATCAAAAGGATTATGCTAGTATCATTGGTAGTTTGCGTTATGCTACAGATTGTACTAGACCTGACATTGCATATGCAGTAGGAGTGCTTAGCAGATTTACTAGCAAACCTAGTAAAGATCATTGGCTAGCTATTGAGCGAGTTATGAAATATTTAATTGGTACCAAAAACTATGGCTTATTTTATAAAAAGTACCCTGCTGTGATTGAAGCTTTTAGTGATGCCGATTGGAATACTTTGTCAGGTGATTCTCTCTCTACCACTGGTTATATTTTTACCTTAGGTAGTGGTGCTATTTGTTGGAAATCTAAAAAGCAAACAATAATTGCTAATTCAACAATGGAAGCTGAATTAATAGCATTAGCTTCAGCTAGTGAAGAGGCAAATTGGCTCAGAGATTTGTTATATGAAATTCCCCTTTGGGAAAAGCCAATTCCACCTATATTAATTCATTGTGATAGCACTGCCACAATTGGTAGAGTTAAAAACCGTTACTACAACGGTAAATCCAGACCTATAAGAAGAAAGCACAGTACCGTGCGATCTTATTTGAGTAGTGGCATCATAATTGTGGATTATATTAAATCTAATGATAATCTTGCAGATCCATTTACCAAGGCCTTGGCAAAAGATAGAGTCTGGAATACATCGAGGGGGATGGGACTAAAGTCCATAGAATCATGAGCCATGTATGAGGATACCCAACCCAAGGACCAGAGATCCTGAGAATTGGGTTCAATGGGAAAAACGAATCATATGATGGTCGTAAGAAATGCACTATTTATTTTTTTTTTTAAATTATTTATTCTGTAAATAATTTTTTAATTGTTCATCTCTGTGATGTAAGTGCATTTATCCTGTAATGTGGAGAGGTTGAGTAAAAAACTCTTAATGAAATTTTTAGCTCGTATGAGTGGGGTGTCAGAATTGCAGGAGCACCCTTGACAAATTTCACCTATGTGAGTGTGGGGGTGGGGCCGCTCCCTATGAGATTTGGACTTAATCTCAAATACACCCATGAAACTGGAATCAGCACATGGCCGTAAAGTGCTAGCTATAAAAGCTCATGTCAACACCTGGGTTGTTATGTGTAAGCAGTGATGTTTAATTTCCCTAAAGCAGTCCTAGTTCAAGTCGGAGACCACTACGACTTTGGAGTTGAGATCACTGTTTTACTAAGTGAAGGTTCAATGCAGAGCACACCTTCATGATGCATAGTGACCCATCTTTGCCTGGTAATCTCTCTTTAACTAAAATTTAATATTAAAATGAGTGGGGGATTGTTGGAACATTTTAATATTAAATAATTAAAATGAGTAAATGTTATAAAATAAATGTAAAGATGTGGAGTGAATATGGAAGATGAAGAGTTGTGAAAAATGTTTAATCCCACATTGAAAAGGAGAGAGACTTTTTTATTCTTTTTAATTGTGGTGATTAATGGGCTAACATGAATTGTCTCAGATATTGGGCTAGATACGTGCGCAAGGGGGAGGTGAAGAGTGGAGGTATCAAAAATGGAAATGAATCAGCCCCTTGGATCCTCCTACTTGACAGTCCATTCAGAATAATTACCATATCCGTTGGTGAGTAAATGGCCCGAATTAATACTCCATTTTTATTATGGACAATGAAGAGCCATTAACCCACTTAATGGACTATCCGTTTGGGCCTATTCATTCTTCAGAAACTCCTCATCTCACCATTAATTGTGTAACTCCAGCCCATCAGATTAATATCCAACAATTAATCTTGTAACACCCATTACATCAGAATAATTGGACCTAATTAATTAGAATAAATTGGGTAGTAATTTCGTAAGGCCCATTGAGCCTATAAATAGACTCATTCAGACCCAATCCAAGTTACTGCAATTCACAATACACACTAAAAAAATAGAGAGATTATTGGCAAGGAAGGGTGTTCTTTCTGGTGGAGCTTTGGGCTTGAACACTTTGTGCAGAGGTTGTTCTAGCCATACAACACTTGTTGGGCTGTTGTATCCTGGGATAGACAAGTCAGAGAAGGTCTGCACCGGTTACAAGAGTTAGCCAACCAAGGGCTTGAATCTCCTTAAAGAAAGCGAGTGCCGCGCCTCAGTCCAAATAGTGTTGTGTATTTCCTTTCTTTATATTAATAATATTCAGAAGTACTATTCAGTTTCTCTTTGTGTATTATTTCCATTATTATTGTGTTTGCACCAACAATTACTATTCATATATTCTAGTACTTTTTAATACTATTCACGAGTCCCATTGTCTAAATAGAAAATTATATATAGTCAATTACAACTGTCACATAAAATAGTTGTGAAAAAAGTTGTAATATTTTGTATGCGTTTGGGATGAAAATTTTTCAGCTTATTTCCATTTTTAATTTATTTTTGTTACTATTTATGGTATCACACTTTTTAATACTATTAATAAATTTCGTTGTACTATTTAACTTATTTTTTAATATTTTTTCTACAATTTTCACCAAAAAAATTTCAATTTCACCTAACTAAACGGTTTCAAACAGACACTTTATGTGTTTATTAGAATTACTTAACAAAGTTTTCTGTATGTGGTGAGGAATGAAACGTGGCAGTGGGATCCACATTGGTTGTTTCTTTTAAAAAAAAAATTAGACGATGATGACCATGAGTGGTAATACTAAAAGAACACGTTCATGTCCTTCCTTGTCTATTTTGAAATTGATTTTTTCTCTTTTGTAGTGACCGAGGGCAAAGCAAGCAAAGCACATATTCCACTCTATAAAAAAATTTCCCGTTGATGCCGTTAAATTCTGTGTCCTCTGTCTGCTTTTAGGCTTTAGCACTTTGATTGCTAGGTTCACCTTCGATTGTTGTAATGAAATCCTCTATGAGTGAGTACGTAGAGAAAACGTTACATAAAATATCGCCCCACGTGTCTATTCCATTCCAAATGGAATATAATTTGGATTGCTCGTTTTAGTGGTCGGTTTGGATGGTTCTGATTCATGGGACAGTCAATCATACACCACCAACAACTAGATTACCGATGCTAATCCACATAAATATGTACGACCAATTATAGTGACATATGCCTGATTAATAGCATATTACGGCATGAATTATTTTACAAGTTTTTTTTATAAATTGCTAAAATAATAAGTAATTGTTGGTAAATAAAAAAATTATATTAATAATAGGTCCAAATAAGAACCAGTAAAAATTTGTTGTTTATAAAAATGTTGTAAAATAATTTGTGACTGTAGCATTACTATATGTGTATTAGTCAATTTTCCATTTAATGCAATCTACCGACAAAAATGTATAATATAAATAATAAATATAAAAATATTTTGTATTTAGCTAGAATTATTAGAGTCAAATTATTAAAAACTTGCATTTAAAAGGCTTATAACATTGCTTATATGGGCAATAAAAAAGAAACTTCTTTTGGTAAAAAAAAAAGTTTATTACCTTTCATTATCAAGAAAATAAGTTTATTATCTTTCAATGTTATTTTTTTCTCATGTATGTTATTTTTGATTTAGCCAAAAGTTAAATATTTTAAAAGACTGCCCAAACATATAAGAGATGTGATATTCTATTATTTATTTTTTTTATACAAGATAAAATTTTTATTCTAGCCTAATTTAAGTGTATATGTGTGTAAAACTCCCTCCTAGATACTTGAATCTCGGTCCTTACCTCCCATACCTCACAAGCACTTATATATATTTGTGAAATGACCACCGCACCAAAGATGCGCAGTAGTGATATTCTATTAATTTTTAATAGAACATTAACCTATCGTAATCTCGGTCCTTACCTCCCATACCTCACAAGCACTTATATATATTTGTGAAATGACCACCGCACCAAAGATGCGCAGTAGTGATATTCTATTAATTTTTAATAGAACATTAACCTATCGTAATTTATTTAATTTTTTAATGAATTTCAACTTATGATGTTTATTTTTTTTAAGATTGATCTATTATAATTTATTGAATATTAATAGAGGTACTACAAATTTATTACATGAAACTTACAATTGTATGTACAGAGATTTGCCACATCAGTTATCACGTTGCCACTGCCCCACCCCTCCCATTCTAGTATCGAAACCCTACTCAAAAAGCAATTCGATAAAGGCTTTGGAACAATGTGCATTCGTTAATTGGAGCAACGATAAGGACGAAGTTGAACTTGGTGTTGGGCATGTGAAGGCTAAGGGTGGCCTTGTTGTAGGCCATAGTGACCTCCTTGGCCATGTAATTAAAGTACGTAGCCACTCTCGGGTTCTTTCACAAGTAGTAATATTGGTTCCCTATCGAAAAATTTGTCATGCTAGGTCTTCTTCCACAAGCATTGGATTAATGTTGCAACTTGCAAAACCACCTCACAATCGCTTTTGCATGCCTTTAAAATGTACCTCCTTTCACGCACAACCACTATAGTGTGCACCCCTTATTGGAATCTGAGATGATGTGAAATCTGTCAGAGCTTCATGCATGGCGAGTGACTTTTGTTGAGGGTGAAGCATATCAAGAGGATTGATTGACTCAAAAGGTAATTGGATTTGCACATGTAACAAGAAATTTTATCAATTGAGTTAATTGGTAATATCATAATTAAGGTTGTATTTGGTTCGATATAAAATATTTTTCACTCTGAAAATATTTTCGAATGTTTAGTTGCGTTCTTTAAAATATTATGGAAACTATATTTCTATTATTTTTCCATATTTCTCATCTCCTAACATATATTTAATAAAAAAAAAGTGAGTTTTAAATTTTTATAAAAATCGTGATTGGCAACCAACCATAGCGGTGGCTGGTGGAGTTTGTTGGAGACCAGAGACTACAAACGATAGTGGGGGTGGTGGTTTGGTGGCTGTTAGTGAAAGGTAGAGGGTGGAAGTTTGGTTGATAAGTTTTGGGTGAGACGGAAAATGTTTTACGGCAACTGCAAGTGTAAACCATTTTTGGTAGAAGTATCTCTATTTACGTTCAACGAGAAAAAAATTTTCGATTGACCAACAATTTCAGTCACTCCAAAAACTCTGTAAATATAGAAAATATTTTTTGAAAATCAATTTCCATCCAACCAAAAACAACCTAATTGAGAATGTGGCATTATTTATGTAAGCCATCCCCTAAGTTTGTAAATTTTTTTAAAAGTAAAATCAGTAACATTAATAATATTTTACTTATTTAAGTAGTAACCTTAAATGATTTTGACTGAAAAAAAAAAAGTTTGGGAGTTGGGATTTAAGGTCAAACATGTAATTCGAGGTAAAATACTAAAATGTTTATGGCCTCAGTTAACGTTTTGTGCTTTACTGATTTCTGCTTTTCTTCTTGCTGGATCGATCCACCGACCCCATCTTTGTGTTTGAGGGGGGACATGCACACGTCCAATTGCATATGCTTTATCACTTTTCTTTTATTCCTTTTCTCTTTTGCTGGACACCACCACAAACACAAAGTACAATATTATCCTTTTCTTAACTCTCTCACTCTCACGCCTTCAGCAATTGGTTAGTGGTGCTCAAAGTATATAAAAGTATTCGTTGTGATTTGGAAGATTGTCATTTTAATCGAATTCTTTACAAACCATCATCGGTAATTTACTTATAATAAGATTATCTTGTATTTCATGGAAGACTACTTTACATTATCTTGTATTTTATGGAAGAATACTTTGCATCTTCTTATAACCATCAATATTTTAATGGTTTTAATTTTTAAGGTTTATTTAGTCAATGTCAATGGAAGTTATTGTCTTGGTCATTTTAATTTTTCAAGGTTAATTAAGTCGAGTCACCGTCAATGGAAGAAATTGTATTGGTCATCACCAAATACAATTTTGGAAAAAATAACCCTCCAAAAAACAATGTAAAATAATTTGAGTTGGTTTGAAATCTAAGTAAATACATTTCAATGAACCTCTTAGTCATGTGTGAATTCGTGGAAGAAACGTGAAATTTTACAAGAACTTGCTGGCAAAGGCAGAGTTTGCCTCCACTAAAAAGCTCTAGCAATTCAACAAAAGTTGCCATTTGGGTCCTACCTTGCTAGGAATTAGAGTTTCGCTACAAAGTCTGTTCTGGTTGGTAAGTCATGAGTAAATTAATGACATAGAATTGATATGAAATTGCTTCTCAACACCACCCCCCCCCCCCCCCCAAAAAAAAAAAGATATGAAAAAAACGTGTTAATTTTGACAATAATAATCTGTCCAAACTGCATAATTTGACTCATTTGTGCATTGAAAAATCTCCTATTCCTTTTATTTAAATTTCTACATCCTTTATTGTTAGTATTATTTTTATTTTACTTTTTGATATGGCTCATCTAGACCCTCGATTGGTTACCATTTTAGCATGTAAGGGGACAGAATATTAGTGTTCTATTTTAATTCTCAAATCTATATATATAATAATAAGTGAAGCTGAGAGATATTCAAATTAGAATATCAAATTAGAATTCCAATTTTGTACCATGTGTCCTAAATTATTTATTCTTAAAGAATTTTATTTCTTAATTTTAAAATCAAATTTTTGACCACATCATAAATATTCATCCAAGTGAGTTATTAAGTTCAAAAACCAAAGAGTCTAGAACAAATGAATCGTAAAAAAAAAAGTGTTTCACAATTAAAAAAATGGATAATTTACATTTTATACCTAATACTATCTTTACAAATTTTTTTAAAGAGTTAATAAAATATAAAAATAACTATAAATAGTATTTAAATTATATATATGAATTATATTATGCATCTTATTGTATACTTTAAGTATATCAATGTATATACATGAAGTTACAAGTTAGTTTCATTAATATACATATATATATATATATATCTTAAATTCTCAAATTGTGTTAACCAAATAGCAAGGGGCATTGCTAGGTCTGAAAAAAGGAGCAAAAAAATGAAAATAATAATAATAATAATAATTGACCCTTGGAGTAATTATTACGTCCTGACCGACAATTTTTCAAGGGTGTCGATTTTGGCCCTTTTGGCTGATATTGCTTATCGTGTAGATTGATCAAGAAAATATTTATGGTTTTCAATCATAGGAGGCATGTTCAACCTCTAAGTCATAAAAAAAAGTGCCTCGTGGATCATATTATAGCATTCTAGTTATTGTCATCATAGAACCTTGCCAAACAATGCACTTAATTAAATTATTATTAGTGTTGGACGGTACCAGAGCCTAGAGGCAAGCTAAGCAATGGATTTTCTTGCCAATGAATACCACACGCTACTAATAGTTTATTGGAATTAGTAAGCAGCAAATATTTCAGAAGAAGGAAATAAAATACCCTTTTCGCAATTCAAGAATTCTAGCAAATAATAATTGCTTGTGTTTGTATCATGGATGGGCAAATGTGAGCGTTGATAAGCCCAAACCATTTACTAGATGACGTGTGTTTTCTTTTAACTTTGACTCGAGTCTCTCTTTCTTTAGAAAAAGATTATTAGGCCTATTGAACAAATTCCATCTTCAAATGACAACTAGTTTCAGAGTGGCTCGATATAGTTTGAGATTTAAGATCATAAATTTAAATACGGTCTTTTATATTTAAATATTAATTAAATAAATAAATTTATTTATTTTAATATTAATCAACTAAGGTGTATTTGATGTATTAAACACACAATTTGATGAATTAGTACTAACTAAACAAAGGTTAATTTCATTTAGAAAATCAAATATTATGATTCAACCAAAAAAAATGAAACTTTATTATTATTATTTTTTAATAAAAATAAGGTTTACTTTGTCTTGGATAAAGTGATTCATGGTTAAATTAAGTTGCAATCTAATTTTCAAAATTGATTTTAGTGTTAAGAAAGATATAGAGATGGTTTGGGGTGTTATTGACAATCTACCGTATGATATTAGTTTACAAAAATTAAAATCTCAAACTATTAGGAAAAATTAATTGTTATTGATGATTCGATACTGTAGAGGACAAAACTAACCGACTGGCCCAACTCAGATGAGACTGGATTAGGATAAAGGCTCAATACAACTAATTTGTAGTGGTGGATGGTCAAGGTCAACCATTTAAGCTCTTGTAGCCATGATTTGGTAATTAGAGAAAGAAAATTGGCAAGGATAACAGTTTTAGTAAAGAATTATAACAAGGAAAAAGAAATTCTTATTTAAGTTCTTCCTTGGGCTAGCCGAGGAGCAAAGTTCTTTAGGAATACACTTATCGGTTTTACAATGATCACTTTCTCTCTCTATTTCCCTATTTTTCTCTCTCTGGACTTTTTGGGTCTTTTTATAATTGGAGCAAGACCTTATTCTAAAGCTAAAGAGGGTAGGACCTTATTATAATTGAGGCCTTAAGCTTAAGTCAAAGTGGCCTAAGCCTTGAGCTGACATTTGATTTCATGTGTAGAATCCTAAGCAGGTAACCCTCATGTGAGAGAGGGAAAGAGTCTTCCAAACGAACTTGATAATAATTTTTTTTGTCTTGGGATGAATTTCATTCAACTTTTATAAATCATGTCAAATAACCAGTGCAGTCTAATCAAATTATCGATCAAAATGCGTAGCTTGAATTACGGAACCGGTGGTGGGAATGTGGGATGAATTGGGAATAGTAACAATGTAAGGTCAAAATTTATGAATAAACTTCACCCCCTTTTTATTACCCCAAGTGCTCCAAAATTTTGGAAGGAAAAATGTTGCATTTTTCAATCATAATTAATGATTGATTCTCGCTTTAAGTACCATTTCTTATTTTGGATCTCAAAAGGAGAAACCAGTACAAGTTATCAAGTCACATTGAGTGCATCATGCCATAGTTTGGAATTCAGTCTCTAGTCTCACGAGCACGTCAAGCATCTAGCCTTACTTTATTTATATCCACAATCAAACTAGTCTACGCTGATGGTGTCGGAGCAAAACAAAGCAGGAATGAGGAAGATGAAGAAAAAGAATTGAAGTCATACAAACTATAAGAAATAAAGCGTTGGCTTCGAGGAAGATTTTTAAGTAATTTTGAAGTACGGATAAATCATGTCTCCTCTTTTTATATTTATGGTAAACTCTACTATAAATTTAATGAATATATCCCAACATAAATGTGATAGAAAAAAAAAATAACATGCTTAAAAAAAAGCCTAAAAATTACTTCGGCTTCAAAACTCTCATTTTCCTATTCCTTTGGGTAAAAACTACAAACTCACTTTATATATATAAAAAAGTGTCATCCACAGTCAAACGTTTACCATGCATGTTAATTTTAATTACACACAACCTAGTTCTTTTATGTTTTTGTTGCTCTTTTTTAAAGACACATTGGAAAAATAAACGAGAGATCACAGCCTCGCAATTTGCCTAAAGTAACGACAAATGCAAAGTCTTGTTTGTCCTCGTTGTTTTTATGCTTGGAAAGTGCGGGCAATTAACTAGTACTGGACATGCAAAACATGCCTTATTTAGTGTGTAAAGTATGAAGGTAATGCTCCATCGGCATCCACTAGGGCGGATCACGAATAATGTGAGATATACTATTTCCGGCTAAACGGTATATGTGTGGAGTGGGGCTTTTTTTTTTTTTTTTTTTTTAATTTACATTTTAGAGCAAATTCTATTAATATACCCTCAAAGACGGCCCAACTCCCAAGAGAATTTAAAGGAGAATTTAAAGCTTAATACGAAAAATTTATGTGGGGTCTTTTATACATAAATATTAAATAAATAGATTCTCAAAAAAAATATTAAATAAATAAAATTGTTTAATAGTAATCAAATCAAGGATAATTTCCTTCTAAAAAAAATCAGGGTTAATTTGATAAATTGAATGCATGATTTGATGAATAATATTAACTAAACTAATGTTAATTTCATATAAAGAATTGAATATTATAGTTAAACTATAAATTTTAATATAAATAAATAAAAATATATTATAATTAAAAAATATATTTATTTTAGATATGTGACGAGGCATAGTTAAGTAAAGTTGTAATCTAATTTTTACTTTTATATTGTGTTTTTAAGAGAGAGAGAGAGAGAGAGAGAGAGAGAGAGAGATTATTTAGTGCGTGGCTTTCTAGGATATCGGTTTACAAAAACTAAAGTCTCAAACTATTACAACATGTTTTTGAAATATTTTAGGGTTTCAATTGGGTTAGATTTCTATTGATCTCGTATTTTGGAAGTCTTGATAAAATTGAAAAGAGAAAATGAGTTAAAGGTATTACAAAATTTTCACAATATGATATGACAATGACTATGATTGATGAACTTGAACAACCTAATTAATCAATGTTTAAATTACTTTTTTGTGATTGGTGGTATGTCAATTTGTAAGCTTATAGTAAAATTTCTGGTATCCTTAGCATCACTAATAAAATAAAAAAGTGCACAACCATTTAAAAAATATATATAATTTTATAAAATTTTGGGCCTTTTACAATGGGGACAGGGCCTTTTTCCCTTTTTTTTTTTTTTTTTTTTTTTTTTTTTGGTGGTGGGGGCCTTGGGCATATGCCTTGGGCCAGCCCTACATACCTTGAGATTTAGGCTAATACCAACTAGATTCATGACTTTTAAAAACTGATCAATTTGATTCTTAAAAACAACTTAGTCTCTAAACACTGTTAAGCTAGTTAATTGTTTTTCTCAACTATCTTAAGTTCTAAGTTGACTTTAGGAACTAAATTGATCAGTTTTGAAAAGTCTTTGAGCCTATTTAGCATTAGCCCAAATCTCAGGATATGTTGGTGGAAGTTACCCTTTTATTTATTTATTTATTTTTTAAGACAAAACAAGAGTATGTAACATAGGGTTTTATAACCAAGATTCTTGTAGTTCAACTGGATAATCACTTCCTCGTATTTTGACTATTTTCAACAGAGATATCAAAAGTTCAAATTCCTCCCTTAACACACATGCAAATTATCAACAAAAAATGTATTGAATGGATCAAAATATTTTGTACCAACCATTAATCTAGTCCACGTATCTCTTGAAATGCACCGGTTTCAATATTGGATTGTTTCAGTAGTACATAATAAGAGGCCATAGCCCGCTTAACTTTTTAAAATTCCCCCCTCCCTCCACTATTTTTATGAAAAAAAAATTATATATAAAATTTAACTATATATTCCCCCCTCCTTGCAAAGAATTTTTTTTTAAAATATTATTTTTTACAAAATGCATTACGTTCACATAAATGACTAATGCAAAATTTTTTGTTTGTACTTAATATTCGTGTACCATACATATATGTCTTATTAAATCAAAATGTATTCCAAATATATTTTCTTAAAAGTAAATAAGTTTATATGAATCTATTAAGCTTTCGATCCTCTTATAACTATGTAGTCCATTAAATCAGAGTATATTTAAGATATATGTTCCTACTTTCTAGAATAGATATGTAAATCTCTTAATAGAATCCTTCATTGTTTGTCAAAAGCAAAATTTTTTACTTATTTAATTTGCAGTTGAAGAATTAGATATATGAACACTATGTTTTTGTTTTTATTTTTTAGCTTTTGAAAAAAATGAGAATTGCAGATTTTGTGATTAAGAGTTATATCAGTATTTCTTTTATCATTTTTATCTCAATCTTTAAAAAATTGTACATATAAAGTTATAAACTAGCTAACATATTGGGAGTGGGGGAAGAGAGAATTTTTAAATCTTTTGATTGAATGGACTTCGCATTGGGCAAAGAACTGTTTAGCAATTGAGTTTGGAGAAATTCTTTTCTCTGAAAAGGTTTTCCTAATCGATTAATATTCTTGGGGACAAATGAATAAAATATCAGCCGACAGTTTGGTGGTTCCTGAAGTAACCAGTAAGGCTTAGAACGAGTGCAAATCATAGTTAGGAAAGTTAATTATAACTTTTAATAATTATAGGCCAGCGTCGGCTTATGTCAGGAGGCAGAGTGTTGTAGTAAAGTCGTTTTGTTCCATATTTGGAGTAGACAACACGAAAAGATTTTCCCTTTCTTCCTCAACTCAAAGGCATTTCTAGTTCACAAGGCAATTAAAAACTTGCATATCCTTTGCCTCCTTTAAAGTTGTTAATAAGCTCCATCCATCCTCATGATAAGATCCAAAAAGCAAATGGATGTAATGTAATCCTATTCATGCATGAATGTCTTGTCTGAGTGCACCGGTCCATCTCCACTATCAGAAATAGTTTAGAAATTAGTAAGGGTTCTCTGAGTTGTAAATTTTGTTAGATTAGTAGAGACTGTAATAGTGCAGCTCATGCTTCTGCTAAGCTGGCTGGTAGTTTTAGAAGGTCATTTTCTTGTAATAAGTCCAACCTTCTTGTTGGTATTACTGATATTTACAAAGTCGATTGTTTTTATGTTGTTTCTTAGCTTTTTTCTTTAATGAAAGTCAGGATTATCAAAAAAAAAAAAAAATGAATGTCTTGTCTGTCTTGGTTCAAAATTTTTCATTATATGTGACCCTTTCCAAAGATTAAGGCATAAATCATATCTTATGCTCCTACCTACCAGTCTACCACCAAGCATTCGTGCATGCCTGCGGTCCTGTTAGGCTTAGCTGGTTTTGAGCTAAGCTGATATTTACAAAGCCGATTGTTTTTATGTTGTTTCTTAGTTTTTTTCTTTAATGAAAGTCCGGATTATCAAAAAAAAAAAAAAAAAATGAATGTCTTGTCTGTCTTGGTTCAAAAATTTTCATTATATGTGACCCTTCCCTAAGATTAAGGCATAAATCATATCTTATGCTCCTACCCCACCAAGTATTCGAGCATGCCTGCGGTCCTGTTAGGCTTAGCTGGTTATGAGCACCACAATATGCTCTAAGGTCATCCAAGCACCACAATTTTGGGCCAAATCAAGTTGGCGAGTTTCTTTGAATTGGAACCTTTGGGCCTCTTTCGGTTTTTTTTTCATCATCTTGGGCCTCCATTAACCAAAACAAGGAGCATCAACATAAAAAACTTTTAAATTATAACTATAAATAAATGTTAAATTACATATTATACCTTCTAATTTTCACATGTTCACAGTTTATTCTTTTAAATTTTTTTTTTTTTAAAATCATAGTCCTTTAATTTTCAATCGTTTCTAATGTAGTCCTTCTATCCACTTCTATCCAATATACACTTCTATACACCAATAGTGTAATTTGTAATTAAACCTCAAATAAAATTTAATATAAAAATTTCATCCTATAAACACAAAATCAAATATTGTTGCAATAAATATGTTGATACTTTTTTGCTTGAAGAGGATGAAAGAGGAAAACTATTTAATACTTTTGGAATTATGCTATCTTCTTTTACATGAATGGTAAATCCTATCATAAATTTAATTAAAAAGATTCATTATTATGTGAGAAGATGGAGCATTGCTCCTAAAATTTGAATAATCATAGTGTACTTTGCCATTTTATTTTAGCAAATTACATCTGTAAGGCCGCGGTTTGAGTCCTAAGCCCAAAAGGTAAAAGAATTTAGGCCTAAAGAGCCCAATACAATGAATTTATTGAGAGTGAGTTGAAAAATTAGGCTCTAATGAATTGGATAACGAGTATAGTAGATCCGGATGGTAAGAAAGCAAAGATAGGCTAATTTTATTTAAAGAAAAACCGTCCTCAGTACAATCCGAAGAGATCAGTTCTTATATATATTTCTTGAATTTGATTTCAAGTACAATTCTTAGTGCTACAGTATTCTTTTCTCAAATTTTCAATCCCCTTCTCTCAGGGCCTCCCTTCTATTTTATACCTTCTTTTTCCTTTCATCTCTACCCTCCACGTGTATATTAGATTGTGGGTGTTGATCTTTATCACATCAGCACCTTCCTAAAGTATTTGGGGAGTAGCTGTAAGGCTGAAAACTACTGTTCAGGTATCACTTCTACATTAATGCGGTCAGAGAGTCAGTTACAAAGTATTCAATGTGATGGTAGCAGCTTTCCCTTAGATATTTCCCAGCTCCCATTTATCCTGTACGTTTATAATGCATATCATTATCAATAGAACTTCCTAGAATGTCACTATGGATGACAGAACACACTTTCTAGTCTCTGCTCTGTTTAGCCGAGGAGATACTCTTCCTCGGCCTACCTTCCCTAACCCTCTCATTCGTTGCTACTCATGGAATTCTGAGTCTTAGAGCAACCACATCAGTTCGATCAAATTTTCTGTCTATTTTGCAAGAAAAAACCTACTTTTCCTATTTTACACATTCACTTTTACAAAACACCCACATCAGTTTATCTATTCTACACATTTATTTAATAAAATATTCATTCTTTTTACATTTTTTATTATTTCATTCCCTCTCCTCTCTGGCACAAACTCATCACCTCGTCTTCTCCGTCCACACCCACACCCAGCCAGCCAACCTTCCACAAAATCCGGCCACTGATTCACCGATCTTCCACAACAACAAAATCCGGCCACTGATTCACCGATCTTCCACAACCAGCACCATCAAGAAAAACAAACTCACTCAATCCGAAACCCAGTCAATCCCAAACCCATTCATCAACCACCAAACCTGAAACCCAGTCAAGCCATCATCACCCACCCAACCCGAAACCCATTGACGATTTGATGATTTGATCGGCGTGGCTTGATGATCGGAGAGGCCTTCGTTTGATGATTTGATCAGCGTGGTTTGATGATCGGCGTGGTTCGATGATCGGCGGCAATGGATGATCGGTGTGGTTTGATGATCGGCGATCGCGTGGCTTGATGATTTATCGGCGGCAAGTAAAAGATGATCGCCGGCAATGGAGGATGATTTGATTAGATGAAGAAAGGGAGAGTGAGTGAGAATTGTGAGATGCGTAGCGCCAGAGACAATGAGAGAGAATAAATTATTAAAATAATAAATAGAAGAGCACAATAACCGTGTAAATATACACAGTTACTGTAGCATGTGAATAATTATACACACTTTTACACATTTATGCAAGAGCTGATGGGGAGCATTTTTGAGACAAAATGTGTAAAAATTGGGTCTTTTTCTATTATACAAGATTATACCTAAACTGATGGAGATGCTCTTACATCTTCATTACTGTTTATCTGTCCTTGGACCACCAAGCGTCCTCAAATAAGGCCCAAGACCCAACATATATTCTTGGGCCCCTTATCTCTACAATATCTATGGTTCCTTCTCAACAGGAAAAAAAAATTGCTAAAAACAGACAATAATCAGTATTAAGTACCCTAAAAACAACTAAATTATAAATGAAATCTTCTAACAATCTAACTTTACCCTTTTTTAATTTTAGTCCCCTAACTTTCCTAACTTTTAATAGCTCTCAATTCAATCCATTTTCTACTTATGTTACGTTATAATGTGTTTATTTGAGTATTTTATAGTTTTTAGTAGTTTATTTGCTAAATATGATATAAAAGCTGTAATTTTTTTTAATGATAAATATATGAAAAAAAAAAGTTTCAAAATAGATTTTTCTAAAGAAAAAAATAATTAATTTTTGATGAGATAACAAGGGTCTGTTTGGATACCGCTTATTACTAAAATCTGAAAACTGAAAACATTGTAACAAAATAATTTTTAAATGTGTGAATAGTATAGTATTTTCAGTTTTCCCAAAATAATTTTTAAATGTGTGAATAGTACAGTGTTTTCAGTTTTCCTACAATCCAACCCAACTTTAAAACTGTAAAAAATAATAATTAAAGGATATATGCATTTTTTAGTAGGCATGAAACATGTCTATCTATATTAGCTATTGCAAGGACACAATTTGTTCCCAAAGCCCAAAATGAAAAGGACTAAGGCCCAAAGAGCCCAAAACAATGAATTTGTAGAGAATGGGTTAGAAACTGAACTTCGATGAGTTGTATGGTGATCACAGTAGGCTAATTGTTACTTGAACACAAAGACAAACAGTTTTGGGTAAGGAAAATCCTCCTCGGCAACATCCAAGGAAGGTTGTTTGTATATATTTCTTTAAGACTTAAGCACAATTACAGTTCTTAAGTGTACAGTGACTTTTTCTACAAATTCTTTGATGCCCCCTTGTAATGGGGTTTTTATTCTTTATATTCCCCTTCTTCACTCCATCTCAACCCTCCACATGTAGATCAAATTGTTGGCTTTGATACTTGTCTCATCAGCACTTTCCTGAAGTCCTTATAGGTAGCTGTAAGGCTGAATATTATTGTTCAGATATCACTTCCACATTAATGCGGATAGGGAGTTAGCTGTAGAGCATTCAATATAGTGGTAGTAGCTTTCTCCCCAGATATTTCCCAGTTCTCTTTTGTCTTATCCCCATCTGATGTTTATCCTTACCAGCATGATTGCTTGTTGCCTTATTCTTGACGAAGGGTCAGACTTCTGACCTCTACTATGCTTAGCTAAAGAGGTGTTTTTCCTCATACTACACTCCTAATTCCTTATAACTAGACTTCTTCCATAGACCATTAACTTGTATGCCTTTACTAGTATCTACCTGTCATCGGACTATTTAACGTCCTCAAACATGGCCCACAACCCAATACCCATTTCTGGACCCTTCATCCCCATAGCTACTATATCATGCAATTTTCAATTTGTAACACATATATATATAGTATGATCAAATCACTATACTACTCTTAGTGTATTTCTATTTTTTCTATATATAAAATAACTAAAGATTACAATTTTTTACAATAAAATTTATTGAAATATCTTTTTCATACATCAATAGTTGGGGGTGGAGATCTGAATCCTAAATGTTTCTATTCGAAATTGAGGTACCAATCAGTTAAGTTACAAGATTTTTGGTAAAATTTATCGAAATATTGGAGAAAACTAATAATAAGTTGCATCACACATCGTGTGAGAACTCAACTAGTTATAAACAATAGTAGTTTCAAACAGAGTGCAAATAAGTAGACACCTTAAGGATTTCACAAGAAGTTGCAGTAAACATGACACCAAAAATAAGTATGACACAAAATTTTGTTCAAAAACATCAATTTTTTTAAGAGTTAGGTTATGTTGCTCCAATTTCTAGGCTCCATGGATTGGATCAAATAAGATATATAATTGCTACAACATTATAAATCCGATCAAGGGTTTTGTAAATGGAAATTTCAAGCAACAAGGCCTTAGAAAAATGACAATAGCATCATATCCTCAAACTGCAGAAGATATATATATATATATATATATGTATGTATGTATATATAAAACATTTTATTCCCTTTCCTTTCCCTAATCTAGATCAAGAATTGCACTCAATTAAAACAGAATCAAACAATTCAACAATCTGTTCAAGATCAAGGAATTGTTACCATTATTAATAAAGCATTGTGTGAAGCACCAAAAGGAGAAGCAATCCTGAGGAGTGATCTTTCTTCAATGTGTAGAAGTGTGGAATATTCACGGGAGTAATAAAGCACACAAACAACTAGAGAGAACAACCATCTAAGATAAAAAATAGAAACAACCATCTAAGATAGAAACAAGTTCATGACCGACAGCCCAAGTAATTGACAACTTTATAAATCACTACAACTTTTGGACAAACAAGTTCACAAATCACTACAACAGTAGAAATCACTACAGACAACCTCACAACTCTACAACAGTAGAACTTCACAATTATATAGTCTGACAAACAAGTTCACAAATCACAACAGACAGCCTCACAACTCTACAACAGTAGAAATCACTTCTGGACAAACAAGCTACAACAGTAGAAATCACTTCTGGACAAACAAGTTAGAACTTGTTGTGTATATATATATATATAGTTTAGTTTCCACAACGTACTGAGAGAAGCTCTCAAACATTACTAAAGACTATATACTATATTTATAGTGCCACAATGTCTGAAATAGAGAGAACTAATATTTCCGAACGTGATCTACACAATCATGAAACATACCGGTAGCGTTTTCATTTTCTTCTTCAATATCATAGTTTTTTACGTTTTTTTTTTTTTTTGATGAATTCAATATCATAGTTAATTGGCTCATAGTTACCTCAAAAACTTTTTTCTGTTCATGATATAGTTGGTGTACTAATATATATAGTACTATTTTTTTTTTTTTTTAATTCAATTGTACTAATATATACTAATGTTGTTGTTGTTGTTGTTGTTGTTGTTGTTTTTTTTTTTTTTTTTTTTTTTTTTTTTTTTTTTTTTGAGAGAGAGAGTTTCAGCCTATGGTGTCCGCTCCTGATAACACATTGATTTTCTTTCTTTATTTATTTTTTCAAATTTACAAATTTGATTGTTACTTGGATTTTTTTATTATTATTTAATAATTGATATTCCTTTTTCATTCTTAACCAACTTTAACTCAGATGAAGTTGTGAGCACGATGGGATTGAAAGCTTCAATTTTGAATGCTTTTTATGGCCTATTGAGCAGGTTTGGGTTCTTGGTTTTATCTCTCTATTCCTTTGTTTTTCATTTTTTTCAAGATGATTGGATCAATTTTTGTTTAATAATTGATTTTTTAACTTTTGTTTTATACGAGTTTCAGCTTAAAAATTGCTGCGATCGAAATGGTGAAACTAATTATGAAGCACTTGTTTACGTAGTGAACAGGTTTGGTTTATCCTTCGTTTTTCAATTTTTCAAATTAGATTGTTATTTGCCTTTTAGTTTTCTACAAGTTTCAACTTAAATTCGGCAGTTAATTTATTGAAGGGATTATTATTTTTTTATTTATTTTTTTTTTTTTTGTGTGTGTGGAAGTTAAGTGGATTTTGATTTTCCTATGTTTGGAAGAAAAATTAATATTAAAGCTGAAGGGTTTCTTGTTTATGTATGTGCCAGTAATGAAGCACTCTCTTTCATTGAAGCATTTCATGCGCTTCTTGATGACCTCGCCTTGTTTCCGACTGCCTTAATTGGTATACACTTTCAAGTCTTGGGCGTCTCGCCACTTCATACACATTTTGCTATCATCTTGCTTTTTTTCATGGCTACAATTGTCCATCGCATTGCATATATGGAGATTAAACTCCAACCTCAAGATGTTGGGTACCTTCCCATATTGAGGTTCATTTGTTTGGTTTCCGGAATTATTGCTATTGAGCTACTCTTCGCAATAATCATCTCTCCCTTTTGGCTCTTCAAGGTTAATTTATGCCCAATCCTGATCCTAGGGGTACTGCGTCCTTTGTACCAACAAATTTATCAATGTGTTTGCTACACAGCTAATTTAGTAAGCAATGCAGTATGTAGCTTGTTTGAAAAGATTTGTCAATTACTTGATCAGATATAGGACTGGGTCCTACAGAAACTCTAGTAAGCAAATTCTCAAGCATTTTCTTCAATGGAGCAGGAAGACAATTGATGAGGACAACAAACAGCTCAAGCAAAAAGAAGATTAAATATAGAAAGATTCAAGAATTGTGGTCTAGTTTTGATATTGGATCTTTTTAGCACCTTTGGCAAGTTATTTTAGCTATTATTGAGTCTTTTTATTAAGTCTTTAGGTTGAAAAGTTGTTGGATCAGTTTTAAATAAGCTTACTAGAATAAAGGCAATTTGGCCATTTTCAAAAATTTTGGAATAGACGGTCCTTGGCTACCAAAGGCCCATGAGTCTTATTTAATGTTTTGAGTCCTCCTCCTATATGGTTTAGGAGTTATTGAGTCTTTTATTTATTTATCTGTGCATAATGAATACAACTCCCCAAAAAAGACCTCTTTTTTTTCTTTTCTATTTTTATCTTTATTCAAATTTGTTTTTCTTCTATTTTGGTGGGTGGGGGGAGTTCTTTTCCCAATTGTATGCAGCAGGACTATAGGACAAAATTAAAGAAATTAAGAAGAAAGAATCGCAAATGAGTTATTCGTCTGGAAAAAGAAATACATTTTATGATGGTTAATGGTTATATTAAGACAAATTTTGGAGCTAATTTTCATTGAAGTAAAACTGAGAAAGAACTAAAATTAGAGCATAAAATTATGACAAACTTCTTTGAGTGACTCAATTGTGAAGTTTGAGAATCAATTAGATTGTCAAACCTTATATACAGACAAAAACTAATTGCCATGAACGACTAGACCTCCCTAGACTCATCTTTTCAGAATAATCCATATCAAGTTATCAACCACTAGCAGTTCAAAGTGGAAACTAGCTTAATAAAATAAGCAAAAGCTCTAATTTACTAATTCTAAAGTGGGGATTCTTGATTATCCCCCATTTCCCATCCAACAAAAGTGAATTGTCACATCATTATGCATTACAAAAGCATCAAATCACTATTCTATTTTATGACTAAAATTAATTGAAAAATGCATATGAATTGCCACACCTCTTTTTCTTGTTACAAGTTCTGGCTATGAGCTCACATACAGCTCTTTTTTAAGATCATATATGTAAGCAGATGAAGAGCAAACCTGGAAAGCTCTGACTTCTTGCAATTATCAAGCAAGTTCACTTCTTACATGAATTTTTGTCATTACATACTTCATCCTGCATTGAAAACAGAACATCTAACATGAATCAGCATCATATACCTCAAATATGCTAATCCCTGCAAAGTGGTATACAAACCTTGTTTTTTTTTCGTAATTCCAAAATGTCTTCTAAAGGTGGCCGGCCTGGACAAAAGCAAATAAGTTTGCATCAAATATTTATAAGTTAATAATTTGATTGAGCAGAGCAAAGTCATATTAGTCATCAATGTAGTTAGTTTTCAAAGCAAGTTTCATGAGCTTCCAGTGAAGTATGTTGCAGGCTCAGTTTGATTTTGAAAATGTGCATAAAGAGAAGTTAAAATTTGCAGAGATATTTTTTCATGGTGCAAATAAATCCAAATGATATGGTTTTCTATAAGTGGACAACATAATGGTTATCAAAAGAAATAATTCCTTATCACAACAATTAAAAGAGTCACTAAATTGGGTGGTGTGTGGATCACAAGGCTAGTGCTACTCTATTATAATACGTAATATCCAGGGGAAAAAAATCAGCTATAGCAAGACTTTTTTAACTAAAGCAAAGAAGGCATGACTGCTTGAGAACTTTGAAGGAGTCATAACATAAAATTGTTTATGCAACACGAATTTACCTGTGATTTGAAGACGATATTTAGCCCAAACACCATATATAGCATCAGTTATTGTTGCAATCTGTTAAATGCATGTTGTTATATTTAGAACAAATAATGACGAAAGGACAAGGAAGCATCATCCACAACCCTATGCGTCTAGAGAATGGTAGCATTTGGAATGAACTACAAGTAAAATTAGTTACAAAGAAACTTACAGGTTCATATTTGGTAATGGCATAAACCCAACCAAGACCAACATGTTCATATAGTCTTCTAAATGCCTGTAAAGTTGTCATATGCAGGAATGAGAATGTCAGAAAAAGAAAGTAGTGGCAGCTTAAAGTAACATCTTTACAGAGTTCTTTAGCCATCTTCTTCAAATAGATTGTGTATCTAAAGAATTCCAAATGTGTCCCAGACCATTGACATTTACTATTGAATTGCAAAGGAGAGAGAGAAGGAAATTGGCTTAGAGAAAAACATTGTCCATGTGCCTACAATAGGACCCAATAAACTTTCCATGCAAGCGTTGTTAAAATGATAGAATCATGGTGGTGATCACAGTTCCACATCCTAGGTTGCAGTTTGGCCTCCTTTAGAGTTTAGATATTTGAACAGTTAGTGATTGTCTAGAACACTTATTAGATTTAAAGTTTTACGATCTTGAACTTGTACTAATTGATTCTAGTAATGGAATAGCCTTAGTTGAAGTTTCCAAACCTATTGATCAATGGTGTTTTCTATCCCCCCTTATTCTTATATATTCCACAGGTTGGACCATTGTAACACAAGTATATACGTATTTACATAGATGACATGCACACATGCATGCTTACTCACATACACTTTTTTTTTTTTTGATAAGCTACTCACATACACATAGATAAATAAAAGATAGTGAATTTATATTTGGTCGAAATTTGGAAATAAAAGTAAAACGTGAAATGAGAAGAGCAGACATTGCAAAAATACAATCATAGGAAAAATGAAAGGGTAGGAAATGCGGTGTACTTCAACATTAGTGACTACAGTTCCATCAGAGAGGATGGCATGAATCCTTCCCATTACCTAAAAAAAAAAAAAAAAAAAAAACAGAACTTCATCACTGTATTGCAATAAATCAGACACAGAGATGCTCTAAAATTTGTATTGTAGCATACCATTAAGTATTTTACAAAGTTATCATTTACTTTCCCATGGCCAAAGCACAGAGCCAAATGATTTAACCTAGATTTTTCAGGAAATTTCTAATGATCCATAAGAGCCACCAAAAAAAAGAGTAAATTAGTCTTTGAAGTCATATTGGATATGACTAGCAAGTAGTGTTACTGTCACTTATATACTTCATTTTCTACTTCTTATCACAGATCTTATCAAGCCCTCTTCGACCAACAAGCCGTGTATACTACAAATTTCAGCATTGTTTGGAACATACAGATTTGTAGTCTAGGCCTTGATTTTCCTCTGGAGAGTATTCATTAGAACTTATATCAACAAATTTGATCGTACCATAGTTCTTATTCCTCTCCCTGAGCATGTTGACCTGACATATAATGAACTTAAACACATCAAATATTTAAAATTACCAAATTCACAACTTAA